>NC_034411.1:41714637-42014637 GCF_002078875.1 Numida meleagris | reverse complement strand
TGGAGAGGTACTTGAGAGCCCCCTGAGATCCAAAAAACATCAAACTCTTGCACACACATGTACCATCTCTCTAGTAACTGTATGACAGGTGACATCTTTCAGATGCATCCCTGCCTCTTTGTTCTCTACCCATCAAGTCACCAGACCTATATCTTTGTCTTGTTTTTTTGGATCAATTTTCAGCAACACATAGCCAATTTCTTCTGAGGAGCCTGGTCAATAGAGGAAGTCCAAGTAAGACCCATATAATAAAAATATGACAGGAAGTGTTTAGCTCCACCATCTTCAGCAAATCCTGATTCTTCCTGAGAGCCTCCAAGGCTTTATTTGTTGTACATGCCATTAGGCTTCCTCTGCTTTTGGTCATTCAAATTTTGTCTTCTGTCTTGCTTTGTGAGGACAGCTGCAGAGAGAGGTTAAGAATGTGCACCAACCCCATGCCTCTGACAGGGCTGAACTTGATATTCCCAGTGTTTATAATATATTGAAACTACAGTGACAGTAGGGTTTGCACATGTGCCTCAGGCATGCATGTGTATGCATGGTGGGAGGGCTCAGAAAAAAATTCTTTTGCTTCCTTTGCTACTTGTTTTGAAATCCTTGCTAACAATTCAAGACATAAAGTATCTATTGCTATGAACATCATCAAAAACTCCATTAAACCAAAAAAAAAAAAAAAAAATCGAAGTCTTCACAACGATACTTTCCCCTGAATATACTTCAAATTTTTTTATTCCATAAATTGCCTTCCTGCAGAATTTGAGCTTGTCTGAAACAGACTTGTGGTATCATATGCTATCATTTCTGCTGTCTGTGCTTGATAAACAGGAAAGCATTTCCTGCAAGAATTGTCACACGTGCATTTTTTGTAATAGGCTTGAGGGAGAATATTCAGCCAACTGTACTAATTCCTTCTCTCTGGGCATTCATGCCACTGAAATACGATCTCTTCAATATTTAAAGAAAGACTGAAACATTGAATGATAATAGACAATAGTATAAGCATATATATTTCCTTGAAGTTATAGAAGATTCTTGGATTATTTTTCCAGTTCTGATCTTCTAGAATTTTAAATAGATTCATGGATTTATATATGCCCACAAAGAACACAATTTCATTTTAATTGCTCACAGAAATGTAATTTATCCTCAGATATTTCATTTGAGATTCATACTTAGGTTGTCAGCGCTGGAATCTGTGCGGAAGAAACAGGAACATCATAACCTCTAAAATGACTGATTTTCTGTTAGTTCTCTAGACACACAGAGGAACAAACATCTCTGCATTTTGACCACAATTTTGCATTATATCTTAGAATCACAAGGTTGGAAAGGACCTACAAGATCATCTAGTCCAACTATCCTCCTGTCACCATTACTACCCACTGAGCTACTAAATCATATCTTCTAGCACCTCATCCAGACATCTCTTGAATACTGCCAGGGACAGTGACTCCAACACCTCCCTGGGCAGGCCATTCCAGGGCCTGACCACTCTTTGAGAGAAAAAGTTTTTCCATATATCTAATCTAAATCTCCCCTGGAGTAACTTCTGGCCATTTCCTCGGGCCCTATTTGTTGTCTGGGAGAAGAGGCCGACCCTCTCCTCATCCCAACCTCCCTTCAGGAAGTTGTAGAGTGTGATGAGGTCTCCCCTGAGCCTCCTCTTCTCCAGACTAAACAAACCCAGATCCCTCAGCTACTCCTTGTAAGACTTGTGCTCCCGATCCCTCACCAGTTTTGCTGCCCTTCTCTGGACATGTTCCAGGGCCTCAATGTGTTTCTTGTAGTGAGGGGCCCAAAAGTGATCACAGTACTCAAGGTGCGGCCTCACTAGTGCTGAATACAGGGGGATAATTACCTCCCTGCTCCTGCTGGCTACACTACTTCTAATGCAGGCCAGGAGGGCATTGGCCCTCTTGGACACTTGGGCACGCTGTCGGCTCACATTCAGCCAGGCATCAACCAACATCCCCAGGTCCTTTTCCTCTTCACAATCACCTAGCCACTCTGCCCCAAGCCTGTAGCTTTGCATGGGGTTATTGTGGCCATAGTGCAGGACCTGGCACTTGGCCTTGTTGAACCTCATCCCATTCGCCTCAGCCCAGCAATCCAGCCTGTCCAGATCCCTGTGAAGGGCCTCCCTCCCCTCAGGCAGATCAACACTACCTCCCAGCTTGGTGTCATCTGCAAACTTACTGAGGGTACACTCAGTCCCCTCATCTAGGTCATCAATAAAGATATTAAACAATATGGGCCCCAGTACCGACCCCTGGGGGACACCACTTGTAACAGGACGTCAGCTGGACTTATCTCCATTAACTACTACCCGCTGGGCACAGTCCTCTGGCCAGTTCTTTACCCAGCGAAGAGTATACCTGTCCAGGCCACTGGCAGCCAGTTTCCCCAGGAGAATACTGTGGGAGACAGTGTCGAAGGCTTTGCTGAAGTCTAGGTAGACTACATCAGCAGCCTTTCCATCATCTACCAGTCTGGTTACACAGTCATAGAATGAGATTAGGTTGGACAAGCACGACCTGCCTTTCATGAACCCATGCTGGCTGGGCCTGATCCCCTGGATGCCATGCATGTGTCATGTGATCTCACCCAAGATTATTTGCTCTGTAACCTTCCCTGGCACCAAGGTCAGGCTCACAGGCCTGTAGTTCCACGGATCCTACATATGGCCCTTCTTGTTGATGGGAGTCACATTGGCAAGCCTCTAATCCTCTGGGACCTCTCCAGATAACCGGGAATGCTGACAGATGGTGGAAAGCAGCTTGGCAATCACCTCCCCCAGCTCCCTCAGCACCCTAGGGTGGAGCCAGTCTGGTCCCATGGACCTGTGACAGTCCAGATGGAGGAGCAGCTCTCTAACTGTCTCTACCTGAATCACCAGGGGTGTATTCTGCGTTCCATCCCAGACTTCCAGGTTGGGGCATAAAGTGCCCTGAGAATAACTGATCCAACTATTAAAGGCAGGTATAAAGAAGGCATTGAGTACCTCAGCCTGTTCCTTATCCACAGTGATCACATTCTCTGCTGCATCAAGTAAAGGATGGAAATTCTCCTTGGTTCTTCTCTTACTGTTAATATATTTGTAAAAGGATTTCTTGTTCTTTCTTACTGCAGTGGCCAATCTGAGTTCAAGCTGGGCTTTTGCCTTTCCAACTTCCTCCCTGCATATCTTATCAACTTCTTTGTAGTCCCTCCAAGTAGCCTATCCCATCTTCCAGAGGACATAGACTCTCTTTTTCTCCCGGAGTCTCAGTAGAAGTTCCCCGGTTCATCCACACCGGTCTTCTTCCCCTCCGGCTCGCCTTAGGGCACTCAGTAACAGCCTACTCTTGTGCCTTTAAGATTTCCGTCTTGAGGAGCGTCCAGGCTTCCTGGACCCCTTAGCCCTTCAGGAGTGACTCTCAAGGGACCCCTGCAACAAGTGTCCTGAACAGGTCAAAGTCCGCCCTCTGGAAGTTCAAGACAGCAGTTTTGCTTGTCATCCTTATGACATCCCCAAGAATAGACAACTCTATAATTTCATGGTCACTCTGCCCAAGACAGTCCCCAGCCTTCACATGTTCCACCAGCCCTTCTCTGTTAGTGAAGAGCAGGTCTAGCAGGGCACCACCCCTGGTAGGCTCTCATACCAACTCTGTCAGGAACCTATCTTCCACACACTCTAGAAACCTCCTGGACTGCTTCCTCTGCGCTGTATTATATTTCCCTCTCCGCCCAACAGGTTCTGGGCAGGGGGTCCACCACCGATTGAAGGATATCTCCCCGGCACCTCTCCCTCTGGCACACCAGGGAGCTACTCTACCAGTCGATCTCCTGCTCACAGCCCCTGATGTGGAGGTCTTACAACCTCCTGTTTCAGCTCTGCCACCATGCTAAGCAGATCATCCACCTGCTCACACCTCACACAGGTGGAATTCTTGCCGCTTTTCCCTAGCAGCAGCAGGCTGAGGCACTCCCTGCAACCAGAAACCTGGACAGCAACATCTCTAGGCAGGCTCTCTGTCTGGGTCACCACAGTTTTCTTCAGGCAACCTCTCTGTCTGGTGTAGAATATGGTTAACCATCCTGGTGCCCAGCAACCAACAGCACCCTTTGTTTGCTCTGTGTTTGCCCTGGGCGCCCTGTGTGGAAGACAGCTTCCACCGTCCCCGAGCCCGCTTGTAACCTGGAGGCCTAATCAAGTTCAAGGACAAGCCCACATCTCTGTATTTTAACCACAATTTTGCATTATATCATTGCATCAATTCAATTTTTTACATCCTTTTCATTCTAGAGGCCAAATCAGCATTTTCTTTCCATTCAAGTAGCTTTTAAGAGAATCATACTTCTCATTGTAACTTTTTAAAAGACATCCATAGAAAGAATTACAATGATAATAAATATATATGTTAAAGGTTCACTGGAATTTGACAGACATTTTACATTCTAAACTCTTTTAGTGTTGTCAGTTCACAAGATTTAAGCTTTAAGATTTCTAAAGCAGGTGTTCTGCTTTGAAGCTTGAAGTTAGCCTGTCTGTAGTTTTTAGAGTAAAATATCACCATCATGTTGGGAAGTGTCCCCTATGTGCATGTGTGCAAATTAAACAATTTCTTCAGGGATACAAATCACCCACTCGAGAGTGAAAATGATACCAGATGACTCAGTTTTGAACCAAAGTAACCCAAAAGTGAGCATTTACAAATTCCTAAATAGAGAACATTTGGTATGTTAGCTTTGAAAGCAGAAGTGTTAAAATCTCTTGGTAGAGCAGTTGCCATAAGCATGGAAGGCTGTTGCATAAAAGAGTTAAAAAATCTCTCAGACATAATTTATTCAGAAAAATGTGTGTGAGATGTATCTCTTTTTCCTGCAAATCAAATTGAAGGAAAGAGGGAAGTTAGCAATTCTTTAGTATGAAGACAGCCATCTCTCCTGTAGATGGTCCATTACTAGAGCAAGACATCAGCTAATGCACCTATACATTGGACATTGTGTTATTAATGATCCTGCTAATAGCTGGTGACAGTGAGAGAGTGAATTTCCACAGTTCACAGCCCTTTGTAAGACTTCTTCTGGAACATTTCTCTCTACTATCATCACCCTGACTCCCCCTCTGACCTCTTTATCAGTCAGTGAGTGGTACCAGAGGCTTAAGACACATAATCACAGCAGTGTGTGCCATATGTGCTCTGCAGAGCAGCACAATGCAGAAGGAAAAAAAAGGGCATAAAAAAGGATTACTTTAAATAATACAAGTTCCTGTTAATATTTCATGCAACAATGATAACATAATTTAGTTTCGCCTTCTCCTTTTGCGTTTACTAACTTCACATGAATTTCTATGCTTAAACTTCAAGTGAATCTTCATTTTTATAGGTATGCAAGCTGATCTAAAATTCTCCATGGTGAAAGTGCTGCCATTGACTTCAGTGGACTTTGGATCAAGTCTGTATCTACCTTAGAGCTCTGTCTCCCTTGGCTCCTAGCCATGAAACCAGAGGCTGAACCTGGCTTACTACACACATAGTTAAGGAATTTTAAAGTAAACTAAAAAGAAACACTATTGTGTTTGCTTCCACTTCTGCCTCACTTTGAAGTGAAATAGCTGGTTATTTTGCTGCATCCACAATTAAAGGTAAAATCAACAACTGCAGGTTATTTTATTTCAAACATGCTTTGTCCTCAGCAAAACATAGAAATTGGAAAACCAATGGAAAACAGTCTTCTCACAGGCCAAGTGTCTGAGTGAATCCCAGTTGTTTGGTACAAATAATGTTGCACAGATGTTTTTGAAGCACAGTAATGGATCTTGGACTGCACTGGTGTCTTCAGGAGCACCTGGAATCTTCCAGGGCCTCCAAAATTTTGCACTTGGCCTTCCAGATAAATGTATGTGAACATTGTGATGCTACTGTTGGCTGTATCAAGAAGGGTGCTTCTAACACTCTGCTCCATGTGAGACAGCAGAGGCATAAAAACCTGTTGTGCTGTCTCTTGAAATTGCCAAAGCTTCTTCTTTGAGACACTTCAGTTACCATTTGCAGAATTTGTGGTTATTGTCCTGGCAGAACTATCCTTCTCCCAAAGAAGGAACGATGAAAGAACAGTATTAAGTACTAGACTGTCCATTTTTTTTCTTCCAGAAACAGCAGGGTTCTGTATTTCATATCAGTTTCCATAATTTAAAAGTCAGTGATGCTATTTTCAAGTGTACTCTACAGGAGAAGTAACTGCAATCTTCCTGTTATTCTTCTTTGTGTTTTTCACCTTGCTAGGAGAGCACTTGAACATATCTCTTTGGATACGTTCAACATTTTAAATAGGAACTTAAATAAACCTTTCAGTTGGTTTGTTTCCCTAAAACAAAATATGTATATTTCAAACTCAGAAAATCTGTTCAATTAGAACAATGCAAAGAACTACCCCAGTTTGCACAGTATTTCCATGGGCTGCTGGTAACATGAAAAGAACTTTACCCTTTATATTCTTTTGATTTTGCTTTGAAACCAGCAGTACTTTTTGAAAATCTCTGACTATAGGTTATTGGCTTGACTACTCACTTAACCATTCTACAGTCATGATTTTAGGCAGAATTACGCCTTTTGTAAGGAGGTGTATGGAGTGCTTGTTGGGATGTTCCTCTGGGTTCTTTTCCTATGCTTGTTGTGTAGTTCTACACAGCCTATATACAACACTTACAGGACACTGGAAAGGTATAACCTTACTAACCCCAAAGCACATCCCTCTCAGGCCATTATTCTCCCTGGTGTCTAGAATAGGGCTGTACCATTATTTGTCTTTTTACTCTGAGATGTTAAATGAACAAGCATGCATACTCTCAGCCTTAGGCTCAGACATACCGCTCCACACCTTTCATAGATCTTGGTCTTTTCTTGCTAACTTAGGATATTGAGAAGGTAACATTTTTTTTAGTTTTTTCCACAACTCCCAGTTCTTAGAATCAGATCCATATAGACACTGAAATTAAAGGCACACAGGACCTGGAAATCATTTTGGAAACACTACGGCTAATACTGCCTGGCTGCATGTCTCATGACTGAAGATGCTTCAGAGATTGCGGCAGCTGGAGGATCCTTTGGACCTTTCTCTTTCTCAGCATGTCCTTCTGGCCATCTACTTTAATGAAATTTGGAGGGCCTTAATTTTCTTGGAGATGGCTATTCCTCTATGAAATTTACCAGTGGATTCAGAACGGAGAGGCAGGAGAAGTGGTGAGACATAATCCAGATATATGCAGATCATGACAAATGTCTCATTTCTTTAGGAAATCACAGAGGAAATCAGCTATCATCATTTTATATTCTAAAATTTCTGCAAGTTTCTTACAGGTAGCATACAGCTCCCTGAGCTGGGCCAGACTGGCAGGCAGAGGCCGAAGTTGGACAGGGGTTTTCAAGCCCATGGAAGTGTCCTCAGCAGCTGCATGGGAAGACACAGAGAGCTGCTCTGTTCTGGACCCTCCTTTGCCCAGGACTAGACCTTTCCAGGTGCTGCACATGCTGGCCCCACTCCAGCAAAGCACTTAAGCACATGCTTAACTTTCAACACATCAATTACTCATGGATAAGTGAGAGAAGCTCACCAGCCTGGAGAAGCTGCTGCTGCAGAGATAGCAGTGAAAAGGAAGTGGGGAGGTGGTGACCTTATTGCCTCTCTTTCCCAATGGGCCTGTCTGCAGACATCATTCAGGGTCTGAGGTAAAATGATCGCAGAGGTTAATAGGTCAGTGACCCGCTACTCTGTCGTTGGCCTAGCCCCAACTTTTGCAAAAGAGGAGGAAGGGAGATGGGGAAGTCTGTACAGTTTGTCAGATGTTATCACACTTGATAAGACAAAAATTCACTTTCAGGAATTTTTCTTTCCTAGTTGCTCTGAACAAAGTTGTTGATCCAGAGGTCTGTGGTGGCAGAGAGGAAACTCATAACCTTTTGTTCTTGCTCTGCCGCTTACATCTGTGACAGGTTTCCTTTCTCCCTTAAGCTGTTCCAATTTTTAGCTCTGCGTGCATGAAAATAAGTTTCTAAAGCAAATCACAAATGCATGGAGTAGTTAGAGCTGTCATACTGATGTCAGGAGAAAACACTCCCCAAGAAGAGCTATGCCTTTTGCTCAACAGTGTTTTGTAATGATGATGAAGAATTTGAAATTCGTCTAATTTTTTTTTTCTTTTGGGGGATGAGATAAATGAAAAAGAGAAGAATTGCTTTATGCTGCTGCCATGCCTGTCCTTCTGTGTTTCCAAAAATTCTTGGAAAATGCTGCCAAGAGTTAGACAACTGTGCATAACCACAAAAACACACAGAAGTGACCCTAGGGTCACCTCTTCAGAAACGTGGGCATTTAGCTGAATTTAAAGAAAACTTTAAGTATATATTCAAAAAAAAAAAAATTATTCAGAAAGAAAAAAAAAGAAAGAAGCACAGGAAATTGAAAGATAAGATCCGTTCCTTTAGCTATACAGCAACTGAATAACTTTTTCTAAATGTTTGGAGGAATAGCTTAAAAAAGTACAGTGACAGCCAGACACGCAGCTCAGATCCCCACTCATCCAGAGAGACCCTCAGGGACACACATGAAGCTCCCTTCACAAGACTGCCGCAATAATGACATTCTCACCAGGAGTCTACTCTAAACAGTTTTCTCAGTTTGTTTTTAACAAGAGCATTTTATAGTAGTGGCAACATATACGGAGATAATTATTACAAAGGCTCCTTCTTTTCCTTGTGGGACTTTAAGTGCTTACAAAAATGAATTACTTTCCAAGCAAACTGCCCTAGTTTAGTTTCTGAACTCCTGTGCCATACACAACCCACTGATCTTTGTAGAATTACAGATTGCTGCCCTGTCCTCACTAGGATACCTCAGTAAAAGGAAATTTCAATCAGAACTGTGTCAAAGGTATGTTTTAGATGTAGAGGGAGTGAAAATAGTTGGACAGCTATCTCAAATGGATACTGCAGGATAGGAAGAAAAATGGGCTTTCTAATTGAGACAGAGGACACTTGTAATTAGATCTGCTCTCTAACTACTGTCTGATCCACTTTTGGTGTGTCATTTGCTCTCAGTGTCTCTGGGTCCCCAGATCTGCAGAGGGAATTACTATGATTCCTTTCTCCCATCTTTCAGACATTTTTTGCAATCTGGCATTTTCTTAGCATGCAGGGAGCTACTACTGAGAACCACTTAAAACAGAGAGGGGGCTCATTTGAGGTGCAGTTTAGTGATGTGGTTTGCTGGTAACATCAGTTTAAGGATTCCTGCCTATCCCATCTGCTTGTCCCTGTCTGTGTACTGCAATTCACTGCCCTGTCAGTTGTCCCATTACAAAATTTTTCTGGGAGATGCTGAAACCAGAGCAGGAAACTTATCTAACTAAAATGAAGACTCGCCTGACCAACATCATTTCTCATTTAGGTCAACATACTGATAAGTACAGTGTGGTCCCATCAACAGATCCTAGCACAGGCAGGCAGACTGTGAGACATAGCTCAGGGGTGGGAACAAAGACTTTGAGATTTCTCAAGCCAGTTTAACCAGCATTTAATTTCACTGCAGTCCGAGTAAAACATTTTGGGCTGGAGAAACATTGAGTATGGTTATATGAGTATCTGCTGTAACTCCATTATGAAACGCTGCCCCTCTGCAGGATTTCTATTAAAGTACCACAGCAGCTCTTTGCAAACATTAAGCGCTGTGTTCCTACAACACACCTGGCAGGCAGATACACTATCTTCTTATGTGATGGGCAAAATGAGCTGCACAGTGATGACTACTGGCTTACCCATGCAGCAGAAGCTAATGCGAGAGGCAGCAAGAACCAGAACATCCTAATTGTTGGACTGGTGCTTTAAGTCCCAGGCTTCTGCTGGAAACCAGTGGCCACTGACAGAAATTGCCAGAAGAAAGATGCTTCAAGCAGCAATAAGAACGCGGTGAGGAGTAACAATGATATGACTTGCAGATGGCTTTCATTAAATGGAGTTTTTATTGGATTAAAGACACAATCTGGAGTCTCCAGTAGAACTGCTTGAAATACTTTCATCTAATCTTAAGGAGGCTTTTTGACCAAATCAAACATTTTGCTGGGAATTTTTCAACTCCCCTGAAATTTCCTGGGGGATTCTTGGTTTGAAACAACAACAGCAACAACAAAAGCCATCTCAAAACATTTATATTTTTTAGTTTTATCACTAAATATGACATGTACTTTATAGAAAATATATGTTTTTACTGCTGAGAATAATTGTTATTTTTGCCAGCTCTTGCTAGGAGAAGCTTTGTTGTGGATTATCATAAGTGATGGACTAGGCCACAAATATGGTAAAAAGTGATACTCTTCTATGTGTTAAAGTAGTAACATGAAAGTACTTCATCCAAGGATGAATTCAGTGATGAAAGATGCTCAGAGAAAGCTTCCTTCTTGTTATACTCAGTGTTTATCTGCAACCTCTAGAAAATGTCCTTGCTTTCTTAATAAAAACTATTATCTTGTGACATTATTTTGGCTTAGGGGTTATGTGATCAGGGGCTTAGCAAAGGATAATTACATTTAGCCAAATGTTACCATTTTCATATACAATCATATCCTAACAAAACCCCACGAAGGTACAAATTATCTTGATTTGCAATGTACAGTTCAAATAGAATTATACAGATGCTCACAGCTCTATATCCTGCTACATTCTAGGCTGTTAACATAAAAACTTTCCTTAGCTTTTCTTTTCCTGGGCAAATCCACAGAGGTAACCTCATGGACAGACACTGAAGGTATGAGTGAACAAAACTAAGCAAAAGTTTGAGTGCTCTGAGCAGTCAAAGGAAGAAGCAGCTCTGCCATAGCAGGGTTTTGAGCCTATCTATGATTGCTTCAAAAATCAAACCAACTGAAACTTCAGCTGCACTTTCCTTCTAATTTTCAACTGTTCAAAATTAGCTGTGGACCTCAGGCTCCAGTACAAACAGAGCCCCAGACCCCACCTAGGTTGACTTGTCAAATGCCAGATAAATCCTTTCTGATTATGGTACATAAAAAGAAAAATGTTTATAAGCATGGAGAATAATATCCATATTTTCATAAATAATGAGAACAAGCAGTGAGGGAGGATAAGGGAAGGCATACGGCTTGCAATTCTAAACTAAAGGAACAAAACCCAAAGCAAGTAACCCCCTGAAAGATTCAGAAGTCCGGTCAGACCAAAACCAAATGTTTTCAGAATCTGCAAAAACCTTCTGGTGTGAAATAACGTTGAGTCTCAATGAGACTGTGGTTAGCAACAAACTGTAAATCACTGCAAGGAGAGGTTTCTAACTGGCAAGTGGCAAACACATGAAGCCTGTTTCTCCATACTAATGGCTTATGTGAAGACAATTTTTTTAGGCTGTTCATAAGGAAACAAGATTTATCTGCTACCACTGTATTCCTCAGTCCTTTCAAACTCTTCTGAGCCCCGCTGGCTAACTCCAGCCCAAACTGACTGAAAGCTAGAGGCTTGAAGTTATTGTTGTCGTTTTAGGACACCATGTCACCAGACAGGTACTCAAGAGAGGTTCAAAGGGAGGCACAAAACAGCTGTGGCAGGAGTTCAACTGCATCAGCAGACACTAGAGACAGTAAAGAGGTGAGACCTGTGGTGAATGTACTGACAGCAGGGACAGCTGTGGTTGGAGCTCACAGACATGGGGTATTTCAGCTGCAGAACTGGAGCCAGAAGCAAACAAGTTCTGCTGCTCATTTAACAGCTTCAGTGTCTTGCCAGTGGCAATATCTGCGGAAAGAACCTCCACTCTGACTCAGTTCTCTTTTACTGGTTTCATAACTTTGCTCTCTTTTAGCTGCATACTGAGAGAAAAGTTAAAGAACAACCACTGAACAAAGGCCCCTGAGTACACAGGGTTTTGGGCAGCCAGCTTGCTTTCTGTCACCTGATGTATCTCTTTCTCCTTCATCCTCCAGAAATTCTTTATGCCACAGTGTTTCCACCCACCAGGTATAAAATCAAATGTATTCCTAGTTTCTGTAGCACTCACTGCTCCAACAGTATCGTGTGAACCTCTGGTAAGGCTGAACTCCAGCACAAGAGTCAGGGGCTCCTCCTGAGGACCATAAGCGTCCTGAGAAAATGCTCTTCATAATTTTCTTCTCTCCTAGTCTTCTGTGATAACATTTCAGTTGCAGGGAGGAAAAGATTTGTCTTACAGCAGTGGATCCGTACTTGGCAGTGGGAGGAATGAAGATAGCTGGATGCATGAGGAACAGTAATTATCTGCAATATATGAGCCTCTAAGCAAAGAAGTCTTCCTTCAGAGCCTGTGAAAGACCAAGTTCTTCTGTAATACCTAGTGACACAACTTGCACATCTATGTCAGTGACACACCAGATTAAAGTTATTTTAGTTGCCACCTACTGCATGGCACGGACAAGACAGCATTCAGCATTGGCTAGCCACCTGAGTGTTGAACAGCTTGTCGGCAGGTTTTCCTAATTTTATGCCTTTTTTTTTTTTTTTTTCAAATTTACCAGCAATATATAGCCAGTCAGAACTATCAGGAGCCTGAAATCTCACTGCCACATGCTGTGGGTGACATGACTCTGCTGCTTGTGGGCAAGCATGGAAAAGCCCAAGAGACTGAACCTTGCCTGGTTCAGCCCACAGTGACCTTAGCAGGCTATTCAGAAATGGTCTTTATTTTTTTGGAAAGGGAATTAGCTGCACAGAGAAAAAAATCTGTGTGCATTGAAGGCAGAATTAAATGAGAGCAAAGAGACCAGCAAGAGAGAATGGATACTCCCCAAGAGCATTCAACTGGAGTTCTGTATTGGGGGACAGAAAAGAAATGAGCCAGTTGAACTTGATGTTTGAGAACGAATGTGATTTGTCTTTTATTAATAAAAGAGGTCTCCCCACAAAGGAAATTCCCATCTTAGCCTGGTGATGTAGCACTAAGTGGTAATTGATACATGAAACGCCAAAGCCCATAGATCTCTAGTTACACTGGAGTAGATCCTCTTTGGGGCTTGTAATTGCAGGGAGTTGGCAGACATACAAATTTCATCTTTAAGAGAGAAAAGGACAATCCTCATTCCTGCCAGCTGGGACGACTAAGTTCAGTTCCAAGCTGGGCATACCTTTCAGAGCATTTGTAAAGCAACGTTCAGCTGTACTTAAAATTCTTTCACTCTCTGGGTTTCTGAATATGAACTAATAAAATATTTTTAATGGCACCTGTAGCAGTGAGGCATCTTGGAGAGAAAAGCCAAGTCCTGCCTCCTCACTAGAGGAAGGCACAGTAGAGAAAAGGCAATAGCTCAGAGCTGTATAGGAGGGAAACAGGAACAGCTTCATAGTGGGGCACAATGATGGCTCAAGGACTGCTGATATTCCTACTGCCCTGGCTGCACGCAGAAACCTGCTCTCTGGTGCTGTCCTAATGTTGTGGATTAGGCACTGATGCATCAAACCATGGGACAAACATGGTTTTTCAGGCACTCCACTGGAGGCAAGCTGCCCAGGGGACATTTGCAGAGTCCAGACATATTGTAATGACCCCTGGAATGGCAGACCTGCTTTCTGTTGCTCGGCATATTTTTTCTCTGATTTGCAGTGCTGAGATAAATCACATCAAATCTGGCCTTGGGATCTATGCTGATTGCCATGGTAGCAGCTGATCAGCTATCTGATATTTAGTCGGACATCTCCATATGAAATATGTAAAACCTGTGAGCAAAAGAGCAGTGATAATATTTTTTGGCTAAATTCAGATCCACAAGAGGAATGCAACTGAAGTCAATGCAATTTACAGGAATTAGGGGCATAGGGGCAATACTTCTTTTTTTTTTCTTTTTTCTTTTTTTGCAGTTAATAGGGCTGGCCACCACCAAGTCTCAAAGAAAAGTAACACTGTTGTTTATTTGCTTTTCTTCTCTAATTCTAGTGTCAGCCCCACTCTAACAAAGCACCCTATAATATTTGCTTAGGCACAGAAGTTGTTAGCCAACTTATTTTTACTGTTTCTGTAAAAATGTGCAAAAAACAAAATTGTTAATGCCAAATGTTCTCAGATGCTTTTTTTTTCTTTTTTTTTTTTTTTTTTTAACAGGCGTAGTGTACGTGAGGAAGAGTTTGTAAATACGGCTGTGCTGGAATTTTTATATCAATAATCCCCAGAGGAGTGGTGCAACTCCCTCCCAGCAGTGCACTGCTTCCAAGGATGAAATAACACATCCTGGCAACACACGTGGGTTTTGCCAACACCGCTGCAAGGCTTTTGTTGTTGTTGTTGTTGTTGTTGAGATAGAATACCAGAAAAAAAGCTTTACCTGAGAAATTAAGCGGGGCCTCCACATTAGGCAGCTGCTTGGGACATTCACCTGGCATAAACATTTCCCCAGTCCTGGCACCACTGGCTGCCAAAAGCTCTCTCTGTCCCTCTATGCTCATCCATCAGAGCTGCTTCAGGACAGCTCAATAAACTGGTGGTTAGGACGGAAGGTGGAAGAGCTGGGTTTCAGTCAGGCAAAGCAGGAACTGGAAGCAGGCTCTCCTGTGTTCAGAAAGCAGCCTTTTTGCTAGCATCAGAGGCAGAACTTTACCTGCTTTTCAGCAGAAGCACATTTCAGCCCAAGTCTTTCCCAAGGAAAATGATGTTGCAGCTGATATGCCTCTATGAAGAACACAGCTTTTGCATACTGGCTGTTTTCTGACAGAAGCACTTGCAAAGTTGTATTTCACACAAGAATTTCTGATCAGCTGTTGTCATGAGCTCAGGGAAAGCCATATGACCTAAAGGTTACAAGGTGCCAGTTACAGATAGTGTTTCACATTCTTTCTTGGAAAAATAGTTATGAAACTGGATTTTTTTTTCCTGCTTTTTTCTGTATCTCTTCCAATGCAAAGTACTTTATTCTCCCAGTTGAAACCAATCATTTACTAAATATTTAGTGTAATTCATATCTCTGTCTCTCAAGTGGGCCAGTGTTTACACTTCAAAAGCAAGAATCTTTCTTCTCATTCCACAGTCACTCCACAGAAATAAATACAAACCACAGAACCCACACAGATCTTTGCTAAGGCACAAAATTTTAAACACCTTATAGATTAATGTTTATGGAGCCTGTCAGAGATTTAAAACCACAGCGAGAAAGAAAAGGTTTCTTCAGCTCTGAGAAATGAACTTTTTGCCTCATGTCAGCCCCACACTGAAAAACCCTGGGCAGGTTGTTTGTCTAAGCAGACAGCCCTTATTCAGTTGTTCATGATGTCTTTCTACTTAGTGCTTGCTGTAAATTTGTCTCTTTGCCACCTCCTTTATGCTTTACTTCCATGTGCCTCAGAGATACAGGCAGCCAGCAGCTTACCACTAACTCAGCCTAAGGGGAAATGCTAGCAACAAAGACCAGTCTGCCAAAACCCATAAAACGTTCTGCTTTTTGCCTTGCTTTAAAACAAAAAAATAATATTGTCCTTTCTCTAAAGTGGTAAAGCAACACATGCCCAACTGAGTTCTTGACATTACGCTACAGAATTTTTTAAGGATTTTGAAGCGACCTTGGCAGTTACCAACATGTTCTCCAAAATGTGTGATTGTTAATTAGCTTAGTAGTCAGCAAAAGTAACAAAAGTGGTGGTAGGAGGTGCAGCCAGTAGCTTTTCGTATGGCAAATGAGAAGCCCATGAAAACCACAGCCTCTACAGTACCGAGTAAATCCACAAGGAAAGAACTGGTTAAAAGCAGAAATGGAGCCACATTCACTGCTGACACTATATCTGTGGAAATTTACCTGTTTTTACCAGCTGGGAAAAAAACAACCAAAGAATATCATAAAAAAAGAGAAACAAGTATTTTTGACAAATTGGAGTATTTTTCTTGAAGGTTTAACTAAGCTTCTTTCAGTTTTTTCCTCTTTCTGAAGGTAAGGAAAAGAGATGACTCTCAGTGGACTAAAAGCCACTGCTATCTACTTCAAAGCAGAACCCGGTTAGGTGAAGGATGGCCACTCTTGCTGATAGTGCCACTTTCTCACCAGAAGTGCCTGCCCCTCTGCCTGCCCTCTGAAGGCAACCAAGGCCTGGCTGAGGCCTGCTGGGGTATGAAAGAGGAGGAGATGGGCAGAGGAGCAACTAGCCTCAGCCTCTTTGCTTCCTACTTCCTATCTTTTTAAAAAGCATTAGTCTTTGAGCAAGGTTCCACAGGAGTGGCCCTGGAGACTAAAGCCTGTGTTTATGTACAGATAGGCGGGTGCAGGAGAATCAAGGGAAGCTTCCTGGTGCTCTCTGGTGGCTTCGCCTCCCCCCTGTCCTGAGCTGCTCTCTGCTAGTGGCGATGGTGTGGCTCTGGCACCAGGCCCAGTTAGGCTTTGGCTCCTGGGCTGAGGCTGCTCGGTGCGGTGAATGCCGAGCCCAGGAGCCAAATACCTTCACAAACACCTTGTGCCCACAGGAGACCAGCCTGGCACCACAAGCTTACTGTACACTGGGCTGAGGGAGAAGCATGTGAACATAACGATTTATTCGTTACTATGGGTTTACAAATCTGAAATAGCAAGATGGTACACAATGCAACTGTCAATGCTGGGGTCTGGAAATAAGAAATATTTGTTCCCTTAACCTCGCTTTTTATTCCACATTTGGAACCATATGATATTTCCACTCAAATACCACACTTTTCCTGTGAAAGCATTTCCATCCAACCCCACCAAAATCTTCTTCCTGCTCTTTGGAGAAGTAGCACATTTGGGATGGTGAAGTAGCACGTCTCTGACAGCTGTCCAGGATCATCCTGATAAGAAGATCTCATTCAAACCGTTCACTCCCTTCATTTTCTATCTGCAGATGGAAAGATCTTTCTCTGCAAAGTGATGAGCCATACAACAAACAGGTAATGAGAGCAGAAGAAATCTGGTCAAGGAGGGGAAAAAATATGAGGCAAGCACATTTTACTTGTGTGCTGTGCCCAATGATTTCAAAGCTATTTTATGACTTAAACATTCTGCTGTTATTTTATATTCTGACTTTCTCCTGCATCCTGTGTTGCTTCAGCTACTCTGCTAAGCACTCAGGAAAACATGTTACCGTCAATATTTCATGTCATGTAATAGCCAATTTTATGTAAGATTTTCAGTGTTGGTGTAAATCTAGCAAATCTAGCACTGGGGATAAATACATCCTTCTCCAGACTGGGCTCCTCCCACTATCTGTCTCCAGATTATGGTTTGTTTCCATGGCTCTGAGAATCATACAGAGTCCTGTCTTTGTTTCCAGAGAGCAGACTAAGTTTGTCAGCAACATTTTCCAAAAGGCTATTTTTTTTTCTTTCTTCCCTCTATCAGTGCTCACACCCTTTTTGTCATCCCAGGCATTCATTTAACAGAGGAGTGGGCTGGTTTTTCAGGGTTTGCTTTTGATCCCAATTGCACTGTTCCAAGGTCTACATTTGGGTGGAAGGGGCCACAAAACTGTGAGGGATGTTTTAATGTGAGTAAGTCAGCAGCAATGCCTCTCCCTGCATTACAACAACCAACAGAACTGTGGCTCTAACAGATGGGGAATGTGCTAGCTCTCACCCTACGAGATGCGAAGCAGTGTGTGTGTGTGTGTGTGTGTGTGTGTGTGGTGGTGGTGTTGTCATTGGCCTGACGGATTAAGTCTTTTCCTTAGTCTAGGCTGACTGTTCATTAAAGTGTGATAAAACTCCAAATCGTAAGCTTTAATCATGATAAATGCAACATGCTAATACTGGAAGATCTCACCCAAGGATGACATTTTTCGAAGCTAACTGCGTTTCCCAAGGAAAACCAGCTACACATGGGTCTGTTCCTCCTAAGCAGTCTCAACTTTTGCTTTATTTCTACATTCTGCCCCCTTTCTAAAAGGCTGGCTTTATTACTTTATTTTTAATGATCAAATAATATGTGGGCCTTGGTGTTTTGGGAGTAAGATTTGGCTCACCTGTGTGGCTCTCAAAAACAGGATCTCAGCTCCTGGTTCCTGTAAACACTTTCAGAAATTCCACTCTACATTTCATGTGGCACAGAGCATGGCTCAGTCACCAGCTGTTTGCTCATGGCTGTGTTAAAACAAACTGCACATTTGAGAAGTTTACAAAGACCACTTTCTACTTAAAAAAAAAAAAAGAAAATTAAATGAATAAGTCATTTTTATTTTTTTATTTTTTGATTAAGAAGACTTGCAACCTCCTACTCATCTCTGGGATGCCATCTTCCATACTACACACAAATAACTAAGGAAGCAGAGAGTTTTATTGTTCCTTTAAATTAAACATACCCATCTTTTTTTTTTTTTTAAAAACAATCATATGTCACATACTGTGAATAGTACTGTGAATAGACTGTAATGATGCCACAGATACAGTAGGGCTAGATTCTCGAATTGCCATCTGGGCTTTTCACTCATATCCATATTAAAGCCATGGGAGACTTTCTACTGATGTCAGTTGGTTTTGATTTAGTACTTTCATCTATAAGAAGCTATACTGATAATGTTTTAACTTTTTTTAAAGTATTATTTGCTCCATTTTTTAATTTGTACTTCTGCTGATCCTGTCAGTCTCTGTCACTTTGTGATGCTCAACAATGTGGAAACCTAGAAGAGAAAGTTACGTCCTAGACATACGACATAGAAATAATTGTTCTGTGCTTGTTTGTACAACTATAGGTGCCTGTATATTCTCTAAGTATTACAAGAACAACTTCTTTGAATTTTGATATTATTTTCCATTAATACTCCAAGATTTTGCCTAGCAATTCTTTCAAAGCGGGTGTCAGGAAACCATAGGAGAAAAAGAATCTTTTCCTAAGAATTGTATTATCTTCTGCCAACCAAGTGATCCAGCAATGAGAAGCAGACTCCTGAATCCTTACATACCTCAGCCAAATAACACAGCTCCTTTTGGACTTAGCGGTCCATCCCTATGCATACAGCGCTGCAGTGAAACTTAAAGAGGATTTACTTTCTGTAGTCTTGATACTTAGGAGCCAGACAATTCTTCCCTTCTCAGTTAGAATTTCCAACATTCTTACTGGAACAATCCTGATGAATTTAATACAGAATGGTCAGCTGTCTGCGGGATTTTAAAGTTGCCTGAACAACTCTACAGACAAGATATAATTTCCTCTTCCATTTTCTGACCTAATTAAAGATAGGAAAGGGAGGTTGTCATGCTCCAGTAAATTGCACCGAGTATTTCCTGTATATTTGGATCCATTGCTGTTAAACTGTGCAGGATTGCTCTGTAAGGCTCATTCATTTAAGCAACTTGAATTGCTTTCTACAACCTCCTGAGCACACAGTTCTGGAAAGTCTGGGGGAAAGGGAGATAACGTGGGTCTCATTGTGCAAGAACCCACATAGGACCTCAGAAACCTTACATACAATTCCTAATGCAGCACAGATCGAGTCTGGCCATGGTCCTGGCATGGATGAGGAGGTGGCTGGGTCAAAATTTACCGTGACATGACTCAGAACACATCAGGCTGTGGGGGAGTGCTCTCTCTGGATAAAACCAGCACTCAAACTAAAGCAAGAAAGAGAAAACTAAGTTTTCCTTCAGTGGCATCTATGCAAAGTGACCTCTTGGAAATTTCCCCATTTCTTAAATGAGAGATCAACACCTGTGAAGAATCGTGACATGACTCTCTCATAGTTCTTCCCCCACCTATAACAAGGAATAACATTTACTTCCCTTATTATAGCCTCATCTAATCAGACTGTAAGTTCTCAGAAGAAGTAGTTTTCTTACCACCACGATGGTGACTGGTAGCTCTGCCTGTTACAATCCCTTTGCCTTTTACATTACAAAACACTATTTTCATTTGCTTAGTCCTTGCCAGTATTTTTATCACTTGGTCTCACATTTTCATTAAAAAATATTTTCTTTAGGCTGAGTTATCTTCTGGGATGGGAGGCAAAGAAAGGGAAGAAAAATTTTAGGTAGAATAGTCAAATCTCTTTGGAGAAAGAAGCTGGGAAAATGACAGTAGACAAAATAATAATGTATATTTTGGCAGTGGGTTTTTATTTTGAAACCACAATGCCACCAGTTTCTGGACTCCAGAGTTCCCTCTTTGGCCTTTTGGCTATTGCCAACTCTGGAAATTCACTGAAATTTGATGAAGTTATAAACCCTCAAAAACCTGCGGCTTATTTTTATTAGATAAATTTCTCATCTATTCTGAGCTTGCATTTTTCCTGCAATGTCAAACCCAAACTGCCATGCCGTTTAGTAGAGGGACTGTCTGCTGCGCATTGCATTTGCCCAGCTGAATGGCACCAGTGCTCAGAACACTGAGCCAATGGTGAAAGGGCCATGGGGTGAGCAAGCTACAAAGGGTGTGGCAGATGGGAAAGCAGCCACAGGGCTGCAGGGCTGTGTGGTGATGAGGAGGCCTGGAATGAGACAGGGAGACAGACTGAGATGGACTGGCAGAGAAAGAAGAGAACTGTGATGATGATGACTGTGTTGGCAAGGCAACGGGAATGAGAAGCTTGATGTGGGACTAGGTCCACATGAAGGGTAACTGATGTATGAAAGAGGTAACACAAGGAAGAACTTCTTTACTGTGGGAGTGATGGAGCACTGGAACAGGCGGCTCAGAGAGGTTGTGGAGTTTCCTTCTCTGGAGATATTCCAAATCCACCTGGATGTTTTCCTGTGCTACTGCAGGGAACCTGCTTTAGCAGGTGGTTGGACTGTGTGATCTCCAGAGGTCCCTTCCAGCTCCTATGGTTCTGTGATTCTGTGTGATTCTGTGAACACTTGGACGGGGCCTAGTTGGAAGGGACATGAGCATGGATGGCTGGAAGCAAGGTCACAAGAATAAACACTCCTTCTGGCTCTGACAGAAACAATATCACAAGGTTTTGCCACCTCCCAGCTGTGAGGAAACAGCTGGAAAAAAAGTCCTGCTCTGCTTAGTGCAGCAAATGGCAATCTGCTATCCCTGCTATCCCCACTAGCATCTGCTAGGTGCTGCTAGAGGGAGACTGATGGGGGTCTGCATGGTGGAGGGAAGGGTCCTAAGCCAGCTCTGACCTGGGCAATGCCATATGATGATTTCGTTATCTTTCCTTTTTCTCATTTAAAAAGTCCAGGAGGTATTATGAACATACATAGGCATATGTATAGACATAGTTCGTGTTATCATGTTGTTTAAAATCAAACTTATGAAAAGGAAAACTCCATTTTTTTGCTGCTCTAGGTGCCCAGCTGAGATCTGGCAAAATGGTGACCGCATTGCTGGCTGCATGCTCTGAACATCACAGGATCTGGAAGAGCCAGCAGCGGCTGTCCCAGGCAGGGCACCCAAATCTGTCTTCAATTAATTTCCACTTCTCTCTGCCTCGGTTCACTGTGCGTGAGGCTACTGCTCCATCCCCGGGAGGCATGACAAGCCAGCGAGGTCAGGTCTGGACGCCTGGGGGAAACGTCGCTCGTGTGCTGCGTGTGCGCCACTTTGCAGCCTCCCCAAGATGAGCGCACCCGAAGAAGAAAGAATCGCTGAACCACGGGGATCGCTGCGGGCTGGCGGAGAGCCGCGGGTCTCGGGAGGAGCGGGAGACTCCTTCATTGACAAAAATGCAGTAAAAACGGTTTGTTTCAGGAAGCCAGGGAGAGGAGATCCTCTGACTGTTCAAAGTAAGGAAATAAGAAAATCTCTCAATGATGTGCTTCCCAAAAGACAAGAGAGAAAAGCGCAAAACTGCCAGGAGGGAGCTTTCACCTGGCGTGCGGAGCAACCTGCAGCTCCTCGGGGTGCTCCGCTCCGTGCGAGCAGCGCCCACTGCCCTCCGTGCGTGCATGTGTGTGTGCGTGCGCGTGTGCGTGTGTCACCCCCGGGGGCCCCGCGCACTCTCACGGGCCCCGCTGCCGGGTGTCCCGGGCAGGGGCTGGGGCTCAGCCCCCCGTCCCGCGCTGCCCGGATTTGTGCGTGGTGCTGCAGGAGGACGCGGTGGAGAACGAGCCCCGCTGAGGGAGGAGGGGGGTAAGCCGGCGGCCCCCGGAGCATCGGGGAGGGTTAACCCGCGAGGTCTGGGAGGAGAAAGCGGAGGCCGGGCTGGGCAGGGGGAGGATAAGAGGAAAAGGGAGCGAGCGTTTCGGCGAGGTCGCACACCGCCAGCCCCGGCGCAGCGGCACTGCCTTCCCCTCGCAGGCGGCGGACAGCGGTGGGGAGGTGTGGAGGGTCCAGCCTTCCCCACCCCCCGCTTTACCTCCTCTTTCCCCGCCGCGGGGTGGATGCGCCCAGAGGGGAGAAAGGGCGACCTCAGGGCTATAGGCAGCGGCCGGGCCGAGGCGGGGGAGGCGCGGAGCCCCGGGGGGTGGAGGAGGCGGGGGAGCATCTCCGAGCCGCCGCTCCCTGCCCGGCAGACGCGGAGAGAGGGGGAAAGTGTCGGCTGCGCGCCCGGCCCCGAGCTTCAAGGGGTGGGGGTTAAACACTAAAAGAGGACCTGAGCGGGGACCCCCCAGCAGGAGAGCGGGCGTCGGGGGGAGCGACATCCCGGGGAGAGTCCCCCTCCTCCGCTTCCCGGAGCCGCTGCCCGCCGCCGCTCCAGGATGTGGGTGCCGCTGCTGCTGCTGCTGCCCGAGCTGCTCCCCGCCGTGCCGGCCCAGAAGCTCTCCGCCCTCACGGTAAGGCCGCCCGCCACTCCGGCCCCGGGGCGCACCTGAGCCGGCGGCCGCCGCTGCCCCGGCCCGGAGGGACCCATCCGCCCCGCCCGGCCCCGCTCTCTGCAGTGGGCACCGCGCTTCTGCCGGGGGAGCGCGGCCGTGGGAGCCGAGTGGAAGTTTCCTGTGGGTCTCCGCAGAGCTTCGGGCCAAAGTTAATGCCCTTGGTGCCGCTTCTCTTTCTCCAGAGGGGAAGAGCGCTGCAGCGAGGTCTGCTTGCGGACTGCCTTTGGTTGACCGATTTCATTTTATTTTTACTTATAAAGCGGCTCGAAACAGCCCTCGTTGGCTATTCCAGACTCCATGATGCTAAACATGGAACTCTGCGTGGAGATGGGTGAGCCAATTCATTAGGCTTGCTAAATAAGCCATAACCACTTCTCCAGCCAAGACCTGAGGTTTGCAGCTAATAGCTCAGTGCAGCCTTCTTGTAGGGCTCACAGTGTTTGCAAAGCTATAATTAATGCAATCTGTAGAAATAAAAACATTTTCCTTAAATGTTTTTAAACAAGTGCTTGAGTAAACATAACGGGCAAGGAGTATCCCTTGGAAGCTGTTTTCTAAGTGTTTTGGTGAGGGCTGTGCCCCTTGGAGTTTATTATGCTGAAGTCACAGGCAGTTGCAAAGTGAAATAGACCCTATTTCTGTCTCAGTCTTTCAGAAAAAAAACCTCTGTAAAATACTGAGAGCTGTTTTCTTTTTATCTTTCTTTTCATTGGGGAGGGGGGCGGACAGGGAAAGCTCAAGGAGAAGCTGGAATTGGGGAGGGGGAAGCTGAGCTGTTCATACCTGAAATTCTTCAGAGGAAGTTTTGCCTTCTCATCTTGGTGGATTGCTTTTTTTTTTTTTTTTTTCTTTTTTGACATGATTTGGAGATTAGAATCTGGCAGTGGAAAACCTTAAAGGAATGAGTTTGCTACATGGATTTTATAGTGTGTGACATTTCCGAGTGCGGGACAGAGAAAATGCAGTGATTTTTTTTCTCTTTTCAAGAACCTCATTTGAAGCACCCATGGGCCATCAGGTCCATACAGGTGGTACTATATTCCAGTTAACAGGGTAACACTGTAATCTTAATTCCAAGTTCACTTTCACAAATATCTGAAAGGAGTTTACAAGAGACTACATGTTATATTATTTATAAAATACGTTACAAAAGTTCTAAATGTTAGCACAGAAGTAAACTAGAAATGCCGAATTCGTCCAAATGTAAAATAGGAGTGATGGTGGCTGTTACATCATTTTAAAATGATCCCTTAATCAAATGACACCAAAGCCTCTCCATGTGTGTCTGTAAGGCACACTGGGTAGCTGCCTGTCTCCCTAAAGCTAAAGGAATAAAAATTTGGCAGAGGGCACTTAGGAAAACCCTGTAAAAATTAAATGGCATAAACTCGTGTGGATGCATCTGACTTCAGCTGATGCAGAGATGTCTGCATCCTCTCCGTTCCCCCTCTCACCTGGCCAGAGTGTGCACTGTTCATTTCTGCACCTCACAGTAGTGTGCATCATTATGAACCGTGATCAGAGAAGTCAGTACTGGTGGAATCCCCACCCTCTGCTACCGAAGAGGCATTGACGCTGGAGGCTTTAAGCTTTCAGTCTGAGCAAAACCCAAACATTTTGGTAGGGGTAGCTGGACGTGTTGCTGTTGGGCTATAGTGAGCCTCTGCTGATCTTCCTGCTGCCTATGCTCTTCTTACAGAGATGGCCAGCATATACGAGTAGCAGTGTATGTTATTAATCCTACTGTAAAACAGGTAATGAGCCGTCAGACACCCGTGGTAAGAAAACAATATACACACTTATGCACACATTACTCCACTCTTCTTCTTGCAAGACTAAACTTTGACTTCTGGTGGCATGAGGCAGGTTTACTTTCTGCTTTGTGTGTACTTCCCTATTTAAACAAAACCAAACCAACAACACTGTAACAGCAACAAATACCATCACACTAAATCATTCTTTGCTCCCACAGTCGTTTTGCTTATAGCTCACAGACTGCATAACCCCTTCCCACACATTTCTCAGGTATTCATGAGTGATATCTGCACAATTATAATGAAAACCAAACCCAGGCTGTGTAGGAACAACAGGAAAGTGTGTGACTTCCTTTTCACCTGCTGTGCTCTTACATAGTGACAGAGAACTACTGTTCTTTTCTATGCATCAGATGAAGTTTTCCCCTTTATTTGTGGTTGGAAGAATAAGAAAGAAAAATAACCAGATGCCATGGGGACAGAACATTTCCCCATGTCTTGTCCATTCTCTCTGAATGAGAGTTTCGTGAAAACTGCAGGATGATCATAGGGAGTGTTGTACCCATCCCCAGTGATAGTATGCTGTCGGGTATATACAGCTTCCTAGGTGGTAACAATAACAGCAGAGGCACAGTCTCCTTAACCACAGGGTAAATATGCCATAAGATGAACCGTAGCAACCTTGTGATAGTACAGTTCATGTTTCCTCTAGCAAGAGTTACTTTAATGAGGCTCCTGGCATCAGTGTCATTCTTTCAGAAGTTGGCTGTATGAATCAGATTTTTTTTTTTATTGCCTACAATTTGAACAGCTCTAGGTTCTGAGAGACAAATTGGGTGGTGGCTGGGCAGGGAGGGGGCACCAGCACCTGTCTTTATGTTTTTAATCTGGCAAAACAAATTTCCGAGCTGTTTTAGCTTGATGTCCTTGCTAGCCCCAGAAGTGGAGCAAGTATGACTTTCAGACAGTACTTTCAGCAGTTTATATACCTTTACCTTTGTTTAATTAGGAATAATGTTTTTGTATTAGATTTCCCTCAAGCAGAAAAAGAGGTCACATGAGAATGCAGGTCTGCAGAAAATGAGCATATGCCTTCCTACAACCTTGATAATAGCCATCAGGTCAGCATTTGGCAGACAGATGTAGCCAAGTAGCCAGCAGGTAGCTGAGATGCATCAGTCTGTCTAGAATATGGTCCTCAGGTCCTCATGGCTACATCTAAAATGACTGAATGAGTGTTCTAACTTGTTCCTCTCTGTCCAAACTGTGAACTCAAACAGAACATGCTTGGGTCCTCATCTCTGTGCCAGAGCAGAGGAGAAGCATGAAGGAAGAGCTGGATCGTTTTTGGGAAGCCAAGATGTGCACCAGGGTCCAAGAGTTTTTAAGTTTTTGTGGATTCACTGGCTAAGACATAGCCCAAAGCTACTTTAAATTTGTAGCAATCTTGGCTTCTTGTGGTCAAAAATTACTCTTTGCTAAAGTTGCTCCTGGACTTGTCTCCTGTGTAGAAGCATATTGCAGAAATAGGCACAGTGGGGGGAAACATGATATTCCAATTTTGAATTACTAACTGAGCCACAGGGATGGATGGCAGAGGAGAGCATTATTTAGTATTCTACTTATTGTTATTTCAAATAAACAAACATTGGCAACAGAACAATGGCTTTCATTTTGGGAAGGTAGACTGGGAGCTGTCTCGTAAGAAACTGTGAGATTTGGAGAGACTGTAGTCAGTTTGGCTGCTCCTGTTTTTTCCTCCCCTTGTGTCAAATAATAATGTAAAACATTCTTAATTTCCACAAAATATCTTCAGTGTTACTTTGTTTATGGAAAGTCAGGTAATAGTCTGGAATTCTTGTAGCACATTGTTGGAATGCTTTTTCAATGCTGTTGTTATTCTGCTCTGCGATATGCACCCGTTCTTTCAGGGTGTAGAAAACTGGTGATAGCTGAGCCTTATTGGCATATTGTACCAGGGGAATAGCTGTATCTTGAGGTTATAGGTACTTTTTTTGAAATGCAGTGTTTTGAAGAAAGCTCAGCCTGTTCCTATAGTAAGTAAGTTTTAAGATCACTATGCTTATCTCCACACTTAGTTTGGCATTGTTTTGCCGTATTTTTGGAAACATCGGCTTAGCTTTTATCTCAGTTGCAGTGTTGTGTGTGTGCATGTGCTAGTACAAACAATAGGACACAAGTGTTTCTTATTTTAAAATCTTGATGACTTGTAACGTACTGCAAACTACTAGATTTTATGCTTTCAAAGCCTTGCTGAACTACGTGTCTTTATATAATATTGATCTTAGATATTACAAAGGAAGAAAGTTTACTTGAAATCACTTCTCAAAATGACCACCTCTGCCTGTTAAAAGTTTCTTTCATCAGAGGCTGAATATTTCAGGGAACAATTGTTTCCTTTTTCTCCCTTGGCACATGCTTTGTGAGTATTCAATAGTATTTAATGCCCTGGATAGCTTCCACAACACTCACCAGTATAGGATGGACCACTAAGGTAGTTCGTAAAGGGAAGCTAAACACAATCAAAGCTTTCCAAGTTAAAGACCCATTTGGATGGTGCCTGCAAACCCAAACAGTTGGAAAAATTACTCTAATTTTGACTCAAAAACCAAGACCATAAATAACACCGTAAGTGGCTCCAGATCCTAATAGCATTGTTACTGCAAATGGGCATTGGAACAGTCAAGGGTACATCAGCTCTGAAAATAAAACACTTTCAACAATGCCTCCTTGATATAAATTCTCTCTCAAGACACTTCTCATTAAAGAAACAAAACCAAAACCTGTGAGGATTTATTACTGAAAGAGTCAGCAAAACCTTTGATCAGAAGTTAAAAGTAATATTTCTGCATGCAGCCAACATAAGCCGTTGCTAATTATATAAAATATACAATGGAGATGGCAAGTCAAGCTCACACCCGGAAGATTTTAAAGCTAGAAGCAAAAAGCGGAAGTGACTATCAGTGGGGAAGGAAGAGCAGGACAGAGGAAACAGAGAGTGGTAAATCACTCATGCTCTGGTCAGTTGTGATATTTTCATCCTTCTGCTGTTGCCCACTGAATACCTTGAAGAACAGCCATGATTATTCCTTGAAAGTTGGTAAAGCCCAGGGTTTGGTTCACTTTGAGAAGCCTCCGAAGGTTTAGCTGCTATCCAAAACTTATCTGAACTGTGTTGGTTTGGAAATCAGGCTACAAGACTTTTGAAGATCTGGCTTGGTCAGGAGTTTGCTAGTGTTTCCACTTCTTCAGCCAGACCAGACTTACCACAGGCACAGCCATTTTCACAGTATTTTGGTACTTCCATTTCCTGTCAGGCCTGAGACCAGGAAGTGCAGAGGCGCCTGAAAATTAAAAACTGAGTAAGAAAGGTTTGAGTTTGGTTCAAGAGTGGCATTTTTATCTGAACAAATTCCTACAATTTTTGGGGAGCTGTGTAGTGGAGTTAGATTTTGCTAAGGACCCAGAGATTTCCAAATGTTTTTTATTTACTTCAGGATCAAACTCCATGTGTTTCTAAATTTTCTGTGAAGGAAATACTTCAGGTTGATTCAGTGTTATGTTTGGAGGTAGAGTTTTAGAATGTTCAGATGCTAGATTGACAATGCTGGCCATGTCACGGTGCAAAGCTGGAAAGCTTTCTCCAGAATGAATACCAAAATTGTTTTTGACTGTACAAGTACTGCCCTCCCCTCCTCTTCCTCTCTGCTATGTTCTACAGTCAAATTCTGGTGACACTGGTTGTTTTGATCTCGATGGCCCCACATATTCTCATGGGGGTATGCTTGTGTTGATATTTCTCTGTCAAATTCTGGTTATTAATCAATATATGCTGCCTTCATTTTCATCTACTGTGGTAGATAAGACACTTTCCAGTGTAACTCTGTCTGGAAACCTGAAAAGAGGAATTGCATCAGGAAAAAGAATGCAGTTTACAGTGTGCTGATGTTACAGAAAATAATTGATACCAAAGGAAAATTAAGGGTAATTTAAGATGTAGGAAAAAAATTGGCCATAGGCAATGCTTGGTAATTGCCTTCAGGAAAAGAAAGTTGACCGAGCAGAGAAGAGCTGGTGTAGCATAAATAACTGTGCAGTTCTTCTTGCACTTTTTCAATTTTTGTCTAGTTGCCTTATCTACACAGGGAATTGTTCTGAATTACAATCATTGGTGTAGCACAGTGGTGTGCATAGAGAGCAAGAACTTTGGTTACGGGAAGGTGAAAGCTACCCAAGAGTGTATTGACTGGGATTTCAGCTGATGAGGTAACATTTGGTAGCAGATGGTTTCTTAATATTACTGTATTAAATTATGAATTGTCTTCAAAAAAGCAACATTAACACATTTTCATGCCCTAACACGAACCCAGGGAAATAAGTTTATGTGGAGTCAGTTTTGCAGACTGAAGTTTTAGCCAGTCTTGGCAGAAGAAATTGCCTTGATGAGTTAGTAACTGCCCTTCAGTGATTTTTTTTCCCCTTTCTAATTTATTAGCTTTCAGAAATGACCAGTAAGCATTTCATCAGCTGCTGAAAAATCCAGGCTAATAGAGAATACATCCTAGGCTTCTTGTCAGGACAGAGAGAGAAAACATTTCCTGAAGGCGATTCATTCCAGCGCTCTCCCTGGCTTTCTCAATATACTGCTAGAAAACTCGCTCAAGAATGTTTACCTCAAACCTATCCAAACCTCGCCTTTTTTTTTCTTCATTAACTTCAGACTGCTTACTCTGTCATCTTCTGAGACACCAAGTAAAGATCCTTTCTTCTTTTGTGTTACCTTAAATTTGTTCTGGGGATGTAATAATATACTTGCCTGTCTTTAGGTGTTCATTTTCAAACTGCATACAAATTAGCTGTCATACATATGCCATAAATCTTCAACTCTATCCTAGAGCACCTAAAGAGTACTTATGTGAAAACAAAGAAGAATTCCACTGCTCTGGAATGCTCTTTATTTATGTCAAGCCTGCCTCTGTATTTTACAGATTCTTAGGATACAATTACTGCTATAAAGTGCTCGGAGACTTTTGTTGAGGCTACATTTCTCATACATTTATCACTATTCTGACTTGTGTTCAGTATTAAAGCGAGATACTGTCAGTGAATAAGCACATAAATAGTCAGGAGAGGTTGGTACATTTTTCAAAATGAAAGTAATGGCAGATAAAGAATCATTTTAATGATAATCAGGATGGACTCACTGTGATCCACATTGCAAGCTGTGGTGCAGAGAAAACCTACAGATTGTGGGCATGTGTGGTTGTCAGGGAGGGAAGGCAATGACTCAGTTTCATTATCTTTCTCCTTCTCTTATCCAGAGTAAAGCAGAGGAGTGGTGGAGTTTAATCTGAGTAAAAGAGTCTGCCATTGAGTCTCATTAGTTCTTTGAAGCAGTGGGAGAAGGAAGGGTGACATTCTGGTGGATACACAAGCTATTTAACCATATTTTAACCATAATTTGACTATATGAACAGAAATGCTATTAAACCAGACCATGTGATCTACAGTATTGGAGAGCAGAAAGTGTGTGATCTGCCTGGGATCTAGATCATGTGATCTAGAGAATTAATTCCCAAACCTTTCTCTTTGCCAGGTGATGCTATTTACAATGGCAGGAGGTATTGCCATTGGCAGTGACATCTTTCAGTTGATGGAAGAGGTTAGACTCGGGGACTCCTTTTTGGAGAATACGGGGGGGAGAAGGAGGTGGCAGCACACCAGAAAGGTGGTGCTGTTAAAACGAGAGAATCTCATTTCACTGCAGCTACTGGACACATGAAGTGCTGCCTGCCATGCACTTGCCTTTCTCCCAACTTTGTACAGGCATACAAAACACACTGGATTCATATTTGGAACTGGGAGGTGGACTTGGTGCTCTTAAAATAGAGTAACCATTGGAGATGGGCATTGTAAGCACACGAGGAACCCAGCTTCCGCAGTGACTGGATCAGTTGGCCCAGTTAATGTATGTATCTTTGTGGCCATCTTCTTAGGTGAGGAATTACTCAATGCATGTAATCGCAATGTTTTAAACATTTCTCATTCCCTTTAGCATCCACAGGAATGCCACTTAGTTCAGCCAAAGTGAAGGCTCTGCAGGGTTGCATTTGTCAAGTTCTGCTGTCATTGTGGGCCGCTTTTTAACAGCAGTAGTGCTGTCTAGCACTGCTCAGGGGAAGCTATCACGTGGACTGATGTGTCTGTTAGAGTGAAAAATCACTGTGACATGCTGTCTTTTGAAGTCACAGTTGCTATCAAAGCAAATAAATGAAACTTGGTACCAAGTATACTACTTTGTAGCTGAGGATAGCACAAATTCTAAAGATGCCTTTATCCCCACATTAGGATAAAGGTAAGAAAAAGACTGCCAGCAAAGAAACTACAGAAGACTAATTTCACTTACATTGATTTGTTTAGTAAATTGACTCCGGTCTGCTGGATGGATGACATTCTGGAAGAAGCCATCAAAGATCTGAGAGGCTTTAGACAGAAAGGAGAGAGTGAATTTGTTCACACCTTTCTCCATTTCTTCTCCTGTCCATTCCATTGCAAATACAGCGCAGTGGCATTGTTTTTGCAGAGTTTGGCAGAGGCAGGGAGGTCACCTGTCTTCTTCTGTGGCACTTTTGGAATCCACCACCGGAGGGAGTGCAAGAGCAGCACGGTCTCCTCCGTCCCTACTGGGAAGGGATGAAGGAAGTAGAAACACTTATTTCAAGCCAGCTGCCTATGTCTGCAAGCAGCTTACAATCTGGTAATCTTTATTTTTGTCAACACTTGTCACTCAGGTAGCTGTCAGGCAGGACCTCAAATGAGACAAATCTCCACAAAAGATATTAAAAGGTAGAATTCAGATCTACGAAAAGAAAGTGTTTTTAGTGTCATGCCTTGTCTTGACATTAGTTACTCATTAGCTTTGGTGGGAGCTCAAAATAGGCAGGTGTGAACAAGAGGGGAAACATGGTCTAACATACGTGCTGCTCTCGACTCCAGGTAGGTTTCAGCCTATAGAAAGTGTATGCCTTGTTCATTTCGTTGCATGTACCTATATGATTTCTTCTTGCAGTGTTTACCTACAAGAGTTCTGATAAGCAAGATAAAATAAAGTGGAAAACTTTTTTCCATGTTGTATTTAATAGGGTTAAGTTTCAGAGTCCATCCTCCTGGGAAAGCAGTTTTCAAGCACGTCAGATTTTTGATGGATTTCAGCCTGAGTGGATTTAATTGCAAATCTGAACTTTGTACAGGAGGTTTTATCTTTCCATCTTGTTTCCTCCTTGAAAGGCTTCATAAATTACATTTTTGAGAGAAAGGGAAAGAATTTTTGAAAAGGGGTGTTCATTTGGCAAATTGCTCTTCTGTTTAAGCTTCCTCTTTCCAGGTGCTGAACAACTCCCAGTGCATAAGTTCTGTCAGTGCTTGGTAATGGAATTTCATTAGTTTGCAATAAAATTACACGGCAGGATTCATGCACTGATAATTGATCTATTTGTGAAGGGAAGAAGGCAAAAATCAAAGGAGTCAAATATTTATTTGTGTGCTTACTGCTGTAATTTTCTCCATTGCAAAATGGGTATACAGTGCTGCAGTTCTGAAATGTCAGCATTTTACCTTCACTAAATACAAAACTCGGAAAGATATAAGGCAGTGAGAGAGCCAAATTAGAGTATTTCCTACTAGATGCCCAAATCAGATATGACACTGAGATGAAGTGGCATTTATGATATTGATAGAGATTGCTTTATGCATCCAGGTGGCTGGTGAGAAGCCCGCAGAAGCACAGCAAACTGCAGTGCTGGTTTGTTAAAGTGGTCATGGCCAAAGGGGATCTGCAGTGTGCAAAGGGCCAAGTGTCATCTACATGGTATTTCCTGACTTGTGAGAACTTAGTGTTTCATCCTTATCATTGCCCTAAAGCTGGGGTTCTAAAGCTGTGATATGTATTTCCTTCCATGGTGCAATGCTCTTTCTCCCCTAAAGGAAAAAAAGACCCTAACCAATGCAGCCTGATCTTTCCTGCAAAGAATAAAGGGAGTGTTTGGGTGCCTCTTCCTATTTGCTTAATTAGCTCAGCGTGGAGTTGGGATTCATTGCCTCTTTCTACCTTCTCTTGAGAGAGGAAAGAAGATGGGGCTTGCACAAGATGCTTCCATCCTGTGGACCCAGACCAAAGAGCTGAGAGCTGTTCTTGCTGCCACTCCAGTTAGTGACTGTGTTCTCTTCTATAAGCAGTAGCATCAAGAATTCTTGATGGGAAACCTCAGAGAAGTGTCAAGTGTTATCAAGGAGCACAGATCTTCTGCAGGATACCTGCGGCTTCAAAATATTTTCCATCCACTGCAATAAATGCCCTAGGTTGCAGTCTCCTATCTTAAAGACTACCCATGTCAGTCGTATACATGAATGGAGGTGTGCTCTATATATACTCCTGTAAAATGCTTTTCTTCCTTTTGTTTTCCATGGGTGACTGGAAAGCCCCAGTAAGGATCTAAAGCTACAGTGGGATAAATAACCAGAAATTCCCTGAAGTTTATTAATTTGATCTGAACGATTTGATCTGATACTTTTTTGTTTGTTTGTTTTGGTCTAAGAAAGGGGAAGATGCTTAGAAGTTTAGTGTTAACTTTCATTGGACAAGACTTCTCAGTTGTTAGGTTTTGACTGTGTTGGAGATGCTGAAGTTCACTTGTGTTTGGTAGCTTATAAATATGTGGAGTTATTTGAAAACTGGAAAGAACACCATCTGCCTTCAAATTTCATATCAGGTCCACTTCAGGATTTGCCTCAGGCAATCTTTGGTTTTATTTTGGTAGCTCTCTTGTCTATCATCCTGAACTAGGTGAGAACAGAGAGAGCTTTTTTTTCTGCTTGAATTTCTAATTATTACAGGTGCAATAAAAAGTTGCTCTTTCTTCTTGACACCAAAGTAAATTATTTCTTTAAAAAAACTATCCTGAATCTTTCCTCACACCTGGGGCTGAAGAAACTCCAAAGTGAGATTCATTTTAGAACTGTATCAGGAAATCACAAGTAAGACAAGTAAGAAGCAACCAGAAGTGTTCACTGAAATTAGGTGGTTACAAATAAGACTATCTGCGTGTAAAAACTCATTATTTCCAGCTGACAGCAATTAAACCAGTGTCAGAGATGGAATGAAATTCCCTCAAGGGAGCTTTGTATAAATGAGACAGTTAAGCATTAGAAAGAGTGTGTATGACAGATGGAAAAGCTTGAGAGAAATGACAAGTCTATCAAAGCTGAAGGGGGTCACAGTTCATATTCTACAGCTATTTTGTGGTATGCAGGATGTCTCTCAAGAAGAGCCCTCCAGCTCTCCGCTGTCAGCAACAGCAAAGCAGGTGTGCATGTGTGTCTGAGAGAGGCAGAAATAGATGCTTTCTGTTTTGCATGCCTGATCTTTCTTTTTTTTGAATATACACCAACACCTTTTAAAACTTTGCCTTTTTTTGTTTGCCACTTCTTGTTTTGCTAGAATTCTGCAGTTTAGGGGAGTGCCATTTAGAAGTTGTTAACAAAGTAGAATTGCAACTGATTATTTAATTTCATATCGGTCCTTTGTGTAAAATAGCCTGGGGGCTGTGTGTGTCATATGCACACATTCTGAGTCCTGCCCTTTTACCAACCTTTGTTTAAAAAAAGTGATGGGATGCATGCCAGGTGTCTGCAAAACAGTTCAAGCAGTGGAGAAGTGCAGATGAAGGGAAATGAGACAGTTTGCCCCTGGTATGCCATTTTGAGCGAATTTGAGAAATGATTCTGCCTCATTGTGCTGCAGTCCTTCACAGTTAAGAGGGGGTCTCAGTTGCAGCTTCTGTCCTGACCCTCAGGAATCTCAGTTTGCTCTCGTACACCCTCGCATGACTTGAAAAGCAGCAGTATCTGAGACAGGCTCTTGATAGAAGTTAGGAGTTCTCTGATCATGTCATACATGTCATAGATAGAGGAGCTGCAGGTGCAGCTGTACGAGTGCCAGAGAGTTTGCACGATAACAATTCAAATATTCCAAAATCCTAATAGAGGACACAGCCAAACTTCTCCTCTAGATCCTCCTAAGTCCAATGGGAGTTTGAGCTGGGCAAAGTTGGACTTGTGCTTGTCCTCTTAACTCTGTAAGAAGGGAAACTCCTGAAAGAAATGGGGGAGAATAAACTTGACTATGGGTCTCCCATACAAGGACAGTGGAAAGTGGAGATGGTTGCAATACCTGAAACTGATGCTATCAATGAGCATGTTTGGATGTGAAACCTCAAAGCTGTGATAAAATCTGTTGGTACATATCTGGGTAGTGGGACTGTTCATACCCACATCCCTTGAAGAAAACAGGAACATGTTTTCAGCTTTCTGTATGTACAGGTAGAAGAGTGATCAGCAGAAGGATACAACTGGAAATAAACTGTACAGAGAGGTGGCACAAAATCACCTCTCCTGACTCTCTGTTGCTGGTATCCAACTACTGGTGTTTAGTCTGTCAAGTCAGTTTTGTTGTAATAACTTTAAACTTAAAGCACTGGAATGGGCTCCCCAGGGAGGTGTCTGAGTCACCATCCCTGAATGTGTGTAAAAACCATTTGGATGTGGTGCTCAGACACATGATTTAGCGGTGGGTTGTTAGAGTTAGGGTAGTATGGTTAGGTTGCGCTTGGACTTGATGATCTTGAAGGTCTTTTCCAACCTGAGCAATTCTGTGATTTTGTGATTCCATGAACTATGCTTCTTACATTTTTTACAACTGCACATGACCGTAGAACTTACTGCTGAAGCAGCAAAAAGGCACTAATTTTTGAGATGTAACTTCTTACAATATTGTCTGCTTTTCACTGTGTAGTGCAAATATAGCTCAATCTCTTGATAAGGAGTTGATAAAGTGGGGCTAAATCCCACATCCAACAAAACCATGATTAGAGTGCCTGTTGAATGTTTATGATGAAAATCACAGTTTTGATCTTGGCAGCAAGGGAGAATCTTTTTGGAGACACGATGATTCTTAAATTTTAGTACAACATGCTGTATCACTGCTCCAAAAACTGTTCTGGGGGTCAAAGATTGGAAATACCTGAAGTTGGTGCTGGCAGCAGTTCAAGTGAAGTAGAACAAGTGAGCAGAACCTGGAAGAGGCAGTAATTGGGGTCAGCAGAATGGGAAGCTGTACTCATTGCAAACGGTTGGGAAGAAAAAAGCTCAGACCTTGCTTGTTCCTAAATAAAGTGGATTTGTCTTTATAAAGCTTTTTCCTAACAAGCAAACTAGAAGATTATCTCTGATGGTTTCCTATTACCTCAGAGTCACTTGTATTACCTGCACATGGAACTCTGTTAAGCTAGAGCTGAGGCAACTTATGCGTATTGTTCATCAACACAATCATTAATAAAAGTTCAGGGAAAGTTTGCAGTGCTAAGGTACCTGCTGTTAATTCTGACTACATTATGCTGGCAAGCAGATTTGGGATGCAGTGGTTTCACAGTGCACTTTGTTTTCAAATCTCTCACCTCTATCAGCCCTAAGTCCTGCTCTCCCATGGCCTGAAATCCTACCTGAGCTTGATTAAGGTACAAAAATGAGGCTCCTCTTAAGCAGGGGTATTCACCTGATTCTACCTTAGCTGAGAATCTGCCTTATTATCCAGAAGTGTTTGTACATTGTGGTAGAACAACTACTGTAGATTGTATATGAAAGCGTGCAACATGGGAGTTTGTATTTTCAACAGCCAGCTTCTGTCTTATTAACTGTATGATGCATGAAACTGGTTAATGCTGTTATTTCAGTTAATGTGACCAATATTCTCTCATGTCCATTAACTTGAAGCTGCAAATGGTGCTCTAAAATGAAGGGATGGTCATTCAGTGTGTGAGTAACTTGCATTGTTGTTACAGTACATTGATCAAGATTTTAGGCTTTCTCAAGCTCAGAGATCTCTGCTGCTCACTGTTTCGCTTTCTCGAACAGCTGTTGACTGTGTGCTGTCTCCCAGATAGGCTTTTTTCTTCATCACACTTCTCATGTCAAAGGTGAACACCATTGCACTATTGGTATTTCATTTTCCAAATTACATTAGGACCTGGGCTGTGGGAATCCATTTAACTGTTATGGCATTGTTCATATACACTGTAACTTGAACAGTTGGCAGATTTAGCTTGATGGGCTGTGAATCCAGATGTTATCCTTCTCCTGCTCATCACCCAATAAAATACGTATCCAGGACTTTGTTACCCTGGGGATAATTTGTCAGCTTAATTATGGCGCCTTCCCTTACCCTGAGGTGAATTGTTGATCTTTCCAGTGGAGAAGTGAAGTTCCACAGTATATAGTAGGTCATTTGGGAATTTCTCTGGAGACCATTTGTCCTAGAAAGTGTATATTAGGGCTAAATATTAGCTCTGATAATAGACACATTGGTGACAGCATGCTTACAATGCACCTCAGAACTGAAGGAGACAGGTCTGGTTCTGAAAAATACAGCCAAATATTTCTGCTCTATTCCTTGGTGACTGGTAAGTCACTGGTGAGTTGTTGTTTGTTGTCTGAGTGTAAGAACAAGCTCACACATGAGTTGTCCACTTGCCTCTGTTCATTTATCATTATCTTGAGGAATTTACTTTCCATGGAAGAATGGCCTCAAGTTGTGCCAGGGGAGCTTCAGGTTGGGCGTTAGAAAATACTTCTCCGAGGGAGTGGTCAGGTGCTGGAATGGGCTGCCCAGGGAGGTAGGGCAGTCACTGTCCCTAGGGGAGTTCAAGAAATGTTTAGATGTGCTGAGAGATATGGTTTAGTGGGAAATATTGGTGATAGGTGGATGCTTGGACTGGATGGTCTTAGAGGTCTCTTCCAACCTTTGTGATTCTATGATTCTATGATCTCTGCAATGTATAATTCTTAAGAAGCCAATCAAAGGCCAAAAACACATCAGCTATAAGATGGGTTGAGAAAGTAGGGAGAGTCACATATATTCAAATATAGGTGTGTTTATATTCAAAGGATCAAAAAAGCAAAGCACAAGAGAAGAATGTTTTAATAAATACCACATACCAGATAGCTGTCTAGTTCTAGGCAGTCTGGAGAAAATGCTCCCCTCTGGCCCAGGTCATATATATGCGTGCACAATCTGTCTCTTTTTAAAAAATAAAAAATAAAAAAACCGAAAAAAAAAACCAACAACCCACTCTATTCCTTCTTTTCTGAATAGATGAGATTTAAAAATAATTGTTATCAGTAATAAAACAAGTGAAACCTTCGCTAGCCAATCTGATAAGCTGAATGGCTGCTTTCTTTCATGATAAGAATTGTGTAAGCAAAGCTACAAGTGATTAAAAGCAATATTGGCATAAAAAAGGACTGAACAGATAAATTTGGGCAATTTTTTATGAGTTTTTTTAAAAGACAATTTGTCTGTGAAACTGCATTTTTAAAGAGAATGTTTCTTAACAAACAGCTCTTCTGTTTGAAAGTTTTCTATAAACTTTGTGGATGTTATTCACATAATGGGTTTATAGCATTCTTAAATAGCTGGAGAAGCAGTCATTGTAATGTAGTCTAGAAATGTATAGTAATGCAAAGAAGTCTTGAAGGAGCTTCCAGAAGATAAAAATGCAGGAAATCTAGTCATTTACAAGTAGAAGAGGTTTCAGGTCCTGTGTTCATCAGTCTGTAGCCTCCAATACAGAGTGACAGTAAACTCCAGGGATTTTTCAGATTTTGCAGAATATTTTTCAGCCTGGAAATAGCCTATAAATCTAGACTCCATGAAATGTGTACAGGTGTAATAAATATTGCTTAATTATGGTAGCTAATGTACAACAAAATTTTATCGGAAAGGCCCATGTGGGAAGATATCTCAAGTACATCTGAAGTTTGGGCAAAACTGACCTGTGAATATAACAATCATCAGAGACAATCCCTTATGGATTAAAATCATGCTCACAGTTTTTTTTTTGTTTTTTTTTTTTAATCTGTTCCATACTCACAGTCTTCTTTTCATAGCAGATAAGATCATGTATAAGAGTTCAAGGATGTGATTTTGGTGATGTCTCCAAATATCCATTCTTCAAACATGCCTTTGAAAAATCCCAAGCTATTTCATTTATGTATTTTTAAAGCTATCTTTAGTATTATAGATAAAATTACTTTTCAGATTATTTCATTGATTAAAAAATAGTTTATTTAGAATTTTTATCACTTGCACCATCTTAGTGTCACAGTGACCTTACTGATATAAAAATCTTTAATGTCAAAATAGTACGATTTTACAACTGTCTTCTCTAACTATCCTAAATAGTGTCAAAACATCCCAATAACCCAGTCAAAACACATTTGAGTCCAAAAAATTAACACATGCAAGGCTTTTTTCTCATATTATTCAATTAAAAATGAATTCCCCTTCCCCAGTCCAAAGCAAATCATTACACATCACTCTCAGAGGACCAATTCCTTTCTACTTGCACCAGTACAGCTGCCAGAAATCTCTTAATATGGTAAAAAATGTGATTTAAAAGGCAAGCAGTCTTCAAGCGTGAAGCACTGTGAGGACCAGGGAGCAGGAGCAATGAGGGCTCCCTATGGACAGCCAGGGCCTGTCCCACTGCACTGGCCAGAAGCAGAGAGCTGGGGGTACCAGGACACCCAAGCTGCAGGCACCAGTACCTCCCTGGGGATGGGCTGATGTCAAGCTGGGAAGTCACAGGAACCCAAGCAGACCAACCTTAATGAGGAGCATGCTCTTAGGGCCCTTTCACTGAGCCCTTCACCAGCTTTTCACCAGCTTTTCACCAACAAAGCCTTTCACCAGCTTGGGCACGTTGTCAGTGAAGAAGCGCTGGCGGAACATGATGCGCACGTTGGCGTGGCAGCCTTTGTGCAGCACGTCTGGAGACTCAGCCATGAGCAAGGAGAAGCCATACGTGCTGCCCTAAAAAATAACTGCCATCTCTGAAGTAGCTTTTCCAATGAAAAATCCCAGCAACCAAGGCTTCTGATCTGGAAAGGGTGACAGAAACCAACTTAGGGCAAGCAGATGCCAAGCTGTTGTTTGCAGTTTTGCACGACAGACGCTAAGCACTGACAGAAATTGGTCAGCGGCAGCATAAGAACCCCAATGTACCACTTCAGCATTCTAGTTGGTGTTGTATAGCATTGTACATTTCAGGTTTTGTAGCTTTAAATCACTATGAAATACACAAGCAGCTGAGACACTAAACCTCTGATCTGATCATATAAGTTATGCTGGAGTTGCTTTGTTACTCATGAGTGAAGAAGAAAGTTAGAGAAGGAGAATCACAAGCAAGAAGATAGCAGAATACAAACCTAAGGATCTCAGCATCTCATAGGTCATGAAAATAGAGTCTAGAATGATGGGAGAACCTGGGGAAATGAATCCCTACAATGTGAGTGTAGGAAGCTGTAAAAAAAGGCAATCATCTGCATGGAGGACTGTCTTGGAGAGACTGTGCATCCAGCGGTTTTACAGCTAATCCACCCGGATGTCTAGAGAGATCTAGTCTTTCTAGGTTCCCACATCACATTGACTGTTTTTCACAAGACAGCAATTACTAGACTATTGAGTGCTCACATTAATGTATGTGACATGATAGCATGCAGACACAGTTTCCCCATCCACGATTTCCTCTGGTGTGTGCTGGAGTAAGCTACAACAGGAAATGAATAAATTGCTTTCCACGTTGCTTTCTCTGCTTTCCACACCATATAAACTGTAAAGTGCAAGCCTGTGAAAGCATAGATGGGTGTGTGCGCATGCCTGAGTATGTGTATGAATATGAAGGAATAGGGTGGATGATTTGTGAGTGCTTCCACGCTGCAGAGCTGAGTATTGTGCCAATGCTCCTGGCTGGTAAATAACCATGTAACTCAGCATGAGTGTGCTATCATGGCACGGTGCCCAAGCTGTTATGGTTTTCAGAGCCATGCAACACTGAGTAAAGATACCTGCCTACATCATCACTAATGTGGGAATACAGTTCTTCACTGGGCAGCGCAGAGATGCCATAGGTTACTATGCTGATAATCATCACATAGAATTTCCAGTGTTTTCAAGACTAAATGGAATAAGCAATTTGTGGGTGTCTAACAGCCATATGACCTGCCTTCTAATGTTTATCCCAGAAATGCCTTTGTGAGATCACTTTCAATGAGGGCTGCTCCAAAAGTAATGCCTCCTATTTTATTATGTTGGCCCACAACGTCAAAGGCGAATGGTGGTGGTACGGCAGTAGATCAGGCATGTCCAATCTGTGGCCCACTGACCGCTTGAAGATGCCCCTTGCCCCCATGCCATCATGGAGGTGGCTCCTCTCTGCTGAGCAGCCCAGCCCAGCCCTATGCGTGCATCCATCACTCAGCAACGAGACATCAGTGTGTTAGATGCTGTCTGGGCTGAAGCCAGGGCACAGGGACAAAGCACTGCAGTGCTGAAGTTATGGCAAATTATTTTATGCATTTTGATACATTAGCTAAACACAGTCCTGTGAACAGTGAAAAATACACAGCTGTGCTTTCAATTTTGATAAAGGAATTTGAGAACAGGTTTCAAGATTGCTGAAAAAATCATTTTTTTGGTATGCTTGCGACTCCATTGTCAGCATAAATACATGACCTGCAATTTTTCATATAGAATCTACAGAATTGCAATTAGACATTCAACTCAAAGATTTGATAAGGTCTCTTTACCAGACTTCTATAAGCCCTGTCTTAGGAGAGAGAAATAGCCTGCACTTCATGGTTGTACCTCATTCATGTCACTGCTTTTTGGCAGTATGTACATTTGTGAGCAAATGTTTTCAAGGAAGAAGCACAGGAAAAATAAAATTTCATCAAAAATCTCTCATTAACACCTTGAGAACTCACTGAGAATTGCAGCCACTGCCATCAAACCAGGCTGATGTGTTCGTTTCACAAAAACAAGGTCTCATATCCCACTAGTTTTAGGGTTTTGTTGCTCTTTTTTCTATTTTTTTTGTGTTTCAATAAAAAATACGGAAAAATAAATTTTGTTGTGTATACACATTAACTAATGTTGAGGCTGCTCTGAAAGCAATGCCTGCTATTTTATTATGTTGGCCCACAACATCAGAGGCTGTTGGTGGTATGGCAGTAGAGCTTATATCTTCCCACCAGCAGAGGGGCAGTCTGACAAAATGGTGTCTGACACAGAAGTACATATGAAGCAAAGGGGCTCAGTTTCAGGATTTGATGAACATTTTCTATTCCTAGTTCATCTTTCACCTGACTTGAATGAACTTAAAACTGGTTTAAAACAGTGGGAAAAAAATCTCACAATTGTCATAGGAATTGTCATTTCTAGCTAGCAAATTTTTTTTGTGTATAAGATCTAATGGATTTCTTTTAGTGTATTTCTCTGGGATAGGCGTTAGCTCATGAAATGATTAAAACCTTCAAACAGGAGCTACTTGGTAGTAATCTACATGGAAAAGCACATCAGTAAGTCCTATCTGCCTTCACAATAAATGCATTAAACTTAAGTGATCCAACCAGTTCCTCGCTGAGATTCTCTTGGGTACAGAATTTGTCACCTCATTTCAACAGTCTTGCTTTTTAACATAGCCTACTTAAGATACTTCTTTTTATCAGCACACGCTTTCGGGTAACACATTGAGTAAAGTGATGATATGGATTTCCGGAAGGAAGGAAGGAATGAAACTTGTCCCCACTCGCAGCAGTTCCATTTGAAGGAGATCTGCTGCAGCTGTGCAACAGGCCAGCCCTCTCCTTGGTCTCCTTACAACAGGTGGTGCTGGGAATGAGTCTGATATGTAAGTCTGGGAGGGAGGTAGGAGAGCTAAGGGTAGAGATGATGTATGGGGAGGAGGCTAATTTTTCTGTGTCTGTTTAAATATGGTGTTGAATCTTGATTTTTGGTTGCTGCTTATTAGTGCTGCTGACAGAGACTGCTCAGGGTGCCAGCTCATGAGGTGAGAAGCATCTTGCTGTGTGGCTCCTTCTTGGTGTCCTGTTACCTTCTTTGATTTCTGGGGATCTATCAAAAGTCACCTGTGTTGCTGGTGGTAGCCTGTAATCTCAGTTCTATGCTCTGCAGAAGCTTTGGTGCTGCTAATGCTAAAACGTAGCTCTTCCTCCTAGCATGCGTTCCACAAGAATGTTATTGCTCTAGTTATTTGTTTGTTGTGAACCAGCTTGATGTGTGCTTTATTCTGCTTTCCTGGGAATGTGTGAAAGTATATCTCTTGAGGAAGCTGTGAGGTTGGCTTTACTGAGTGTTGATGGCTTTATTCCCTCCATGAAAGGAGCCTGTCTTCTTTCTGCTCTCCAGAGATGGAAGCAATCTGGGTACTGGAGTTCTGAATAGGAGTAGTCTCTTCTTACTGTATATTGTATGCCTTCTGTGGGTGCTGCGTTTACTCTGTTGTATGACACTAGCAAGCTATTATTCTAGAAACAGTTCTAGGTTATCTCACTACGGCAATAAGCAGGGAATTGTGAGGATCAAAGAAGTGTGAAATATGTATCTCACAGGAGCCTTGTAAATACAGGCTGATGTCCTGGCTGCCTAATTCAACTCTTCCTTCTTGTGATGCCATCCAGTGTCTTTCTGGTTATTTACTGAGCAGTGGTCTCCTTGAGGAGAGTGTCAGTTTTGGTGGCCTCTGTCCTTCTCAGCTGTAAATTTACAAGTATCTTTTAGCTACTGGAGCATGTGGCTATAGCCTTAACTATTTTGCCTTTTTGTTTTTACCTGAAGGCCTCCCTTGCAGTGAACCCTATTTTGAGGTAGGGGTACTAAACCAGCATCTCACCTGTGCTTTTGCAGAGATGTGAGGGGGGAGCTGCTGGGCAACCCTCTCAGGAGTCCTGTTGCCATTACTTTTCTGCCCTGCCTTGTTCACATCTAACATCTTCACCAAGGTCTTTGCTCTGTATGTGTGTGAGATAAGAACTTAGTTGTGAGGCAGTGAAACAAGCTCCTGGTAGTTGTTGTGAAGCTTCACACAGCAGGGAAGGTATCAGGGTGATGGTCAGTTCTGTTGCTTGATCTTGCATAACCAGTTAGAGGGAGATACTGAAATGCTGCTAAAAGGATGTGGAGAAGAGAGAAATTACTTAAAGAGAATAGTTGAGAAATGCATGTCTTCTAAGCAACTGCCTCTCTCAAGCTGTTTCTGCCTAGAGGAAGCAGAAACCTGTGGCTATCTGGCAGGAACAACTGTGCATTTCTCAATGTCTTCTAGAGAAAATTGAAATTCTTCAACCTCTTTCTGTTTAGATGATCAGAGGAAAAAGCTCTGTTGCCCATGGTAGTCTTCCACTGGGGGTAAGATGAAATGGAGAAGATAATTTACTCGGCAAAACAACTCTTAAATTATTACTGTGAGCAACCACTAGAAAATCTTGCCTCTGTGAGGTGAAAAAGGCTCTAGAGCAGGACTTTGGAATGAACTTGGTGCCATCTTGGATGCTGTAATATAAATTTGGCCCTCAAAGCTTTGCTGATGCACTCAGAAGGGAGAGTTTTCCCGTGCTAGTGTTGTGTAAGATTTGTACTACCACTTTGTGATTGAAGGACTAAATCTTGGCCTCCTTTCTGGGGATAATGGGGAGATGAGCATGTGGAGAATATTGAAAAGATGTTCCCTAAAGCCACAGAACAGAAACAATGAAAAAGGGGGGCTATATCTTGGGCTGTTATATCCCCTGTATATGTTTACTGTGAGTTCACTTGAAATTCCTAGCTGAAGCTACTGCTGTGTACTTAAGTCACATAGTCCTTGTTCAACACTGGAGTGTTCTGTATCAATGAACTTACAGCACGTTTTTCCAAAAAGAAACTGAGTAAATCTGCTGATTGTTTTTCCTCCAGCCTTGCTTTTTGTCTCTTGTGATTAAAAGCTGCTGTATATGTACATTAGGTAATACTGAGAAAATCATTCCATGTACAGCAGTGAATCTTTATTCAAATTGAAGGAGCTGCACTGCTGCAACCCAAAGTAATTTGACCTAAGATATTTATGGATGGGCTCACAGTGATGGCTTTGACTTCTGTTTACTTTGCTTTCTGTGAGATGCTACTTTTTTCAGGGATGATAGGCAGAATTTCCTCAGTGATTCTCTGCATCCACACCATACAACAGTAGGTGAACTGTTCAGCTGCAAGGATGAAAAAACAATTTAAACACCCTAGAAAATCCTGTATTGATTAGGCATCTTAACTGTAAGAAGAATGTATAATATTCTAAGGAGTCTGAGGATGAAACATGTGCATCTCTTGAAAGATAGAGGTCTTCAAGCAAGATAACACTTTCTGATTTGCTTATTTTAGGATTATGGGAGTAAATGCTTCTGAAGGTTTTATTAAAAGTGGATCCTTGGAAATGTTCATCAGCCTCTTGAGTTTTCTTGTCTGTTAGTAACAGATGATATCCACATCCAACTGGCCCCTGAATGTATGAAGCTCTTACCTGGTGGAGAACAAAGGCACTATTGTTAGCAGCACTTCACTGACTCTTGGACCGAGTTCACCAGTTCAGAAAAACACTAAGACTGTGTCCATGGAGCTTTTCTATTAATAGACTCTAAAGAGGGTAAAACACAGGATAAAGTAGTAAATTGTTTCTTAGTAGATAGAAAAATTCTTGAAGCTGAATGTTTTCAGTGCAATTTCTTCTTGTCCTGAACCATACTAACTGGAGTGCCGTAACATAAATAATTTGCAACTTCCCTGGGTAGGCTTACAGTTCAGAAAATAAATAAAAATTTGTAGTGATGCTGGCTTTTAGAAATAGAAAATTGCAACGTAAAAACAATGAGTTGCATGCAAGAAGTACGGGTAGAGGCATCCTCACCTACTTGATATTTCTGAGAGTTGAATTTACATTTCAGGGAAGGCTTCAGTCATGAAGTGAGGTGATGTGTAATTCATTGTACTCTACGATGGTTTTCAGTGGGTGCAGTGAGTGTTGCTAAGGCTTTTCCCTGTAAAGTGTAACCAGCAGCTATTGGTTGGGTCACAAAACCTGGGATGCTGATCTTGCCTGGACACTTACAGCTTCTGATTTTTGGAAGGAAATGTTCTTGAGTTATCAAGTCCTGAGAAAGGGATGTTTATTTATCTTTATAGTCATTAACGTGTCTTGTAAATACACTGATCAGTCTAGCTAACAGTTCATTGACTTGAGTGAGTCAAATGAATTTAAACCGCAAGCTGCAAATCTCGCTACCTGTATCTGTTAGGTAGTTATTTCCACTGAAATAATAGCACAGTTAAGGGAAGATTGTTAACTTACTGGGGTAAAATGCTCAGATCTACAGTGTTACTTCCAGCATTGCTGAATAAAAGTACTGCCGCTAATGAACTCCTTCTAGGAGTCTGTCCATATACTCTTAAGATACAGCTGAGGTGGCAAAGAGTTACATGGCCTTCTTGGAAACTGCTGACATTTTTCCACTTAGTTTTGTTGTGAAGCTTTTAATCCTGCTGAGTGTTAACTGCAGCTTTGAGTGAAATATAGATGAATTTTCCTACTCCTGTTTAATGGAAATAAAGTTGCCTCCAATACTCTCTCCATCAGGAGAAAGGTACTGATAGTCAAATCAGTAAACAGAATTATCCAGGTAAAACCATACCTAAAGTTCCTGCCTGCATAATATATCTGTTCTATACTGGAACTGAAGAACAGCAAACTTAAGCCACCAAAACAATCTTTTTATTTTTCTTGTAAATCTGATGGTGTACTTTTCTTGGCTTTGGTATAAGAATCAGAATATGAGTAGGTAGTAAAACAAATTTCCGGGGTACTTCCTTGCTAATTTGACCTTGAATCAGATACCCTGTAACTAAACTTACTCAGTTATCAAATCTTTCAGAGTTCTTTGGTAAACTGCTTAAAAAGGAGGTTGTAGAAGGGCGTAGAAGTTGTATAAAAATACCTTCTCAGTTCATGCTAATTCTGAAAAGGTAGAAACATACGCAGTATACACAAATTGATGCATCAAACTCCTTTTTTTTTTTTAAAAAAAAAGTCTTTCCAACTTGTGAAAGCATTGCATTCACTGCTGGAAGAACAAATGGCATCTGAATGTGACAAGTGTTGCAGTATAGATCAGCAAATCCCTCGTGTTTTCTAACAATTTTGAATGTTTGTAAACACATACAACTTTAGTGGGTTTCACAGAATATAGAATCACCCAGGTTGGAGAAGACTGTGAAGATCATCTAGTCCAACTGTCTACCTACCACCACCATTTTCCCACTACACCATGTCCTTCAGTACAACATCTAAATGTTTCTTGAACACCACGGGAGCTGGTGACTCAATCACCTTCCTGAGCAGCCTGTTCTGGTGCCTGACCACTCTTTTAGAGAATAAATTTTTCCTAGTATCAGTTCTTCTAATGAATGATGCCACTGCTGATGTGGGGACTCAAGAAGCCATATTTGCCTCATTTTATTTGTTTAATGCTCAGATGACAATGCAAAGTAGGGTACTATTTGCCCTTGATTAAAATACATTGCTTTGCACAGATTTTCCAACATGATCTGTTGAAATCTGTTCACATTTTAGTGCATGCTTCTGTTTTTCTGGCTGACATGAGGACAGAGACTGGAGGTCTGCTTGGGTGTGTAGCTGTACTCAATGCAGTGTTCTTTTTGCTACTCCAGGGAAGCCTATGGAAATAGTGTAAGAGGTTGAGTGGGAGCAGGTGGGCAGGATATTCTTAAATTGGGAAAAGAGGAATTACTGATTAGATGTGAAAATGTGTGGTAGAGACTGGCATCTTGTAACTGTAAGTGCTACCACTGAGTGTAGAGCTTGAATTTTGCATTTTTATGTCCATTTTTTTCAGTGTCCAGTTCTGGGCTTCCCAGTACAAGAGAGACATTGACATACGTGAAGGAGTCCAATGAAAGGCCAGGAAAATGATTGAGACAGAAGCATCTCTTCAGTGAGAAAAGGAAGAGAGAGCTGGAACTACTCAGCCTAGAGAAGAAGAGCCTTAGGGGTTGATCTCATCAATGTCTATAATAGCTGAAGGGAGAGTGCAGAGAGGATGGAGCTGGGCTCTTTCCAGTTGTTCTCTGTTCCACGATGAGAGACAGTGAGCACAGACTGCAGCACAAGAGATTGTCTAAATATCAGGAAGCACTTCTTGAATGTGCAGGTGACTGGTTTAGGCTGCCCGCAGAGGCTGTACAGCCTCCTCCTTGGAGATCTTCAAAAGCTGCCTGGATGTGGTTCTGGACACCCTACACTGGGTGTCTCTGCCTTGAGCAGGAAGGGTGGACCTCCAGAGGTCCCTTACAACCTCAGCCATTCTGAGATTCTTTTGAACTGTTTGCTGAAGAACAGAATCCTAAGTTGCATGACTACAGTGCTGTGAAGGGTCTTTGAATGACTGGATTATCACATCTCAGAGTGAAAGGGGAAATGAAGGCTTATCTTGCATGGTCCTGATACTTCTGAATTGTCAATTTGATTGGCAGCATATACCACCACTAAGAGAAAACATCTATGATTTTATGATCTGTGTCTAGAGTCAGTAAACCTTTAACTTAATTGGAAAGCACTTTCTCAAACATGGGGTTCCTACTCTAGACTGTAGGAAAGAAACCTCTTTCCCACAGCTAACTGCTGGAATATTTTGGTTTGGACAGCGATTCTCAAGAGTGAGAAGATAAGTTAATTTTATGGCTGGGTTAAGTCTTATAGAGCTAGTTTCAGTATATGCATGTAAAAATGCATACTTTCAATTTCAGGAATATTTTAGGATAATAGAGAAGAGTATTAAATATGTCCATATTCATAGATGAGTACCTCTTGATCTCATCAAGAGGTAAATCTCTGATTAACTCTGGTTTTTACAAGCTGAGTAATTTCTGGTTTGAGTTTTTCTAACTTCACCCTCAGGTTATTAGATGTTTACCTTTGCTGGATGTTAAGGCAACCATGTTGAATGGAAAAGGTATTTTTGCTTAATATTTTATGTGAAGTTTGTTTGCATTAAAAGTTTTTCCAGAATAGACAAGTTCTGTGTTCTACTGTTTAAGTGATCAGTGACTTATCCTATGGAAAGAAATGAGGTTGGTAATGTCATCAATGTTAGTAAAGTTCAGTGTCATTCAGCACCCCTCCCCTCCCCCAGATATTTGAGCAGGAAAACAGCTGAGGGATTGATGGATAATCTTCATACAAATAGAGCTCTAACTTCAAGCAGAAAATGTTTTTGGAGCCATAACATTTTTTTTCCATGCTGGAAATTGATCGGTTCTGTTGTAGCTGTTCTTACTGCTCTATTTTGGAGTAAGTTCTGATTATCACATATTTGCTGATATAGCAAGTTACTGTTCACATCTGAATCATGGACAATGGAAGTTATTATTTCAATGGAATATCACGTTGGGACTTGCCTGGTAATGTGTTTATTTTCCATGTTTCTCTTTTGTTCTAGACCAGTACTCATTACTGTTCATGTTCCACAACTTAATTTACCAGTTGCCATGATGTCTGTAAAATCCAAAGCAGGTGCTGATCTGTTTAGTATGATATATTAGTTTAAATCACACCAAATTATGAATTGCTACAATTTATATAGACAGGAGTCTGAATCAAAATTTTGGATCTAAAACACCCCAAGCATGAAGAGGATTTGGATTCAGATCTAAACTCTGTGGTTTGGGTTTTTCTTTAATCACATGCTGTTGCTAACCTCTATTTCATGTGTCTAAACTGTCCCAGCTGTGCAGAGTATTTCCACAAACATTTTGGACTTGTTTTTACACAGATGTAAATCAGGAGTAACTTAGCTGAAGTCAGTGCAACTGATGCCAGTAGATGTGTGAGAAAACATATAGGCTTTCTATACTATGTCTTTGTATGCTAGTAGTATAAAAGGGGCATATATTATTTGCATCATCTTTAGGGAATACTTGTCTGCAAGTCTTTGCATGTATGTAGGCATCTTGCAGATACGCTAGAAAGTGAAAAAATGTTATGGAGTAAGAATGGAAGCTCTCTACAATAGTCATTTGCAATCTTTTTTTTAAAGGTTGGTCTCACTGCCATTGTTGTATTCTCCTTGCTATCTTTTCCACACCTCACTGATCTCTTCCATGCTCTCATACCGTCTTCACGCTTCCTATAACCATGCCGTGGGGCACCTTACTGATTGACCTAGGTTTGTCACTTTGCTTTTTACTCCACTTTTAAGACTGCCACTTATCAGCAATTAGGAACCAGCATTCGAAGAGTGTTTCAGGTAGAGAGCTGAATCAAGTGTTTATTGTCAATCCGGCTTTTCCTATTGAATTACATAAAAGTTTCAACAGAACTTGAGCTGTGAAGAAACCCAAGCTCTCTCTAGGTTGGATAGAGCTTGCAAAAGTCTTGTGGTTTTTGTTATCCCCTTCCCTCCTTGTACCCCCCTTTCATTATTCTTGTATCCATATCCCTTTCTGGATTGAAATGTAACTGTCCCTGTGGTATTTCTTGTCCTGGCCAGAAGCAGGAACTCCTGGAAGCATTGTTTCAAAATTTGTCTTTTATCAAATGTTCCTGACTTGTTGAACTTAATCTTTGTGTGTTTTCAGATTCACACTGGATGAAAATGAATTACTGTTCCTTTACTTTTGTCTTTACTTCGATGCAATTGCTGTTTTCCTCCCTCATCAAAGGAGGGTGCTTGTCATACCTGTTCTAGTAGAAGTGGTCTGACTTGCAGTATATCATACTGGCAAGGAGAAACTGCCTCACAGATTTTCGTTTTTCCAAAGACGGTATGTGGTCTCTGCACAGCTGCAATTCCCCTGGAGGAACATGGTCAGACTTCTCATTAGGGGTTGTTCATTCTTGCCTCTTCTAGCCAAGAACAATATAAAACAGGGTGAATCAAGGGTAGGATCTGTGCAGTTACCAGACAGTGTTCAATAACACTTAGCATGAAAGTATAAGCTGCTAAGGGAGCAAGAGTGAAAACAATGAGGCCCGTGGAGCTTCATGTTGCATGCTGTATGGCATAGAAGAAACTGGTAATTCAGATAGCTCTAGGACAGTAATAAAATAGTGGAAAAAATATATTATTAGATCTACAAGCCCTTCTTTGGTATTGTGCCTTGGCTAATACACCTTGGGCATAAGGAGTTTATCAAGGTGTATGTCCTTATAAGTTGCCATTAGGTTTTTCATGGAGAAGCTGGCTGCCCATGGTTTGGGTGGTCATACGCTCTGCTGGGTGAAATTCTGGCTGGATGGTTGTGGTCAGTGGAGTTAAATCCAGCTGGTGGCCAGTCACGAGTGGCGTCCCCTAGGGTTCGGTACTGGGGACACTCCTATTCAACATCTTTATCACTGATCTTGATGAGGGGATTGAGTGCACCCTCAGTAAGTTTGCAGATAACACCAAGTTGGGAGGGAGTGCTGATCTGCCACAGGGTAGAAAGGCACTACAGAGGGATCTGGATAGACTGGATTGATGGGCCAAGGTCAACTTTATGAGTTCTAATAGGGCCAAGTGCTGGGCCCTGCTCTTTGGTCACAGCAACCCCAGGCAACCCTACAGGCTTGGGGAGGAGTGGCTAGAAAGCTGTCTGATGGAAAGGAACCTTGGTGTACTGATGGACAGTTGGCTGAGTATGAGCCAGCAGTGTGCCCAGGTGGCCAAGAAGGCCAGCGGCATCCTGGCTTGTATCAGGAATGATGTGGTGAGTAGGACTAGGGAAGTCATCCTGCCCCTGTACTCGGCACTGGTGAGGTCCCACCTCGAGTACTGTGTTCAGTCCGGAGCACCTCAATACAGAAGGGACATTGAGGTGCTGGAGCAGGTCCAAAGAAGGGCAACAAGGCTTGTGAAGGGCTTGGAGAATAGTCTCTTCGAGGAGAGACTGAAGGTACTGGGGCTGTTTAGTGTGGGGAAGAGGAGGCTGAGGGGAAACCTCATTGCTCTCTTCAAATACCTGAAAGGTGATTGCAGTGAGAACGGGGTTGGTATCTTCTCAGTGCTGACAGGTGACAGGACAATGGGAAATGGCCTCAAGTTGTGCCAGGGGAGGTTTAGGTTGGATATCAGGAAAAACTTCTTTACAGAAAGGGCTGTTAAGCACTAGAACAGGCTCCCCAGGGAGGTGGTTGAGTCACCATCCCTGAATGTATTTAAAAACTGTCTGGATGTGGTGCTCAGGGACATGATTTAGCAGTGGGTTGTTAGAGTTAGGGTAGCATGGTTAGGTTGCGGTTGGACTTGATGATCTTGAAGGTCTTTTCCATCCTGAGCAATTCTATGATTCTATGTAAATTTGAGACAGGCAGTGGTGAATAGTCATAGACTGTTTCCTCTTGAGACTGACAGTATTTCTACACTTTCAGAAGAGTGAATCCTGTGAGGAACATGTGGGCTCTTGTTGCTGTGTCCATAAAACACAAGACTGCTTAATGCCTTTTGAGAACATGGGGAAGCTTTCTAGCAGTTATCAGCTGTAGCTGCAATCTCATAAGAGAGGCTTAAAAAGATACAGAAAAAACAAGTCTGCTTTGGCTCTAGTGTTTTCATTATATGTCATATATGGTTCACCAGGGACTGGGCGTATTCAAATGATTATCAGTTTGGATTTTTGGAACACAAGTTCAAATGAAGTGTTCAGCTAACTTATTAAACAAAATGAGATCTGAACTGGGGAAAATTCAAAGGTGAAAGGAAACCTACTGGGGAGACTTATGGTGCCCTTAAAGCTTTAGGATAGGCACTTTTATAGTGGCTGGATAATGGTGTATTTTCCCCCACACTGATAACTGAGGCAATTTAAGTTAGGACTTGAAGGTTTAAAGTAAAAGACTGCTCATTGTTGAGAACCATGTTTCCCCAACTTTTATCGCTAACTTTCTCTACTGGAATTCTATGAATGCTTAAGCACAGATAACTCCCAAATCTATTCCCTTCATATTGGAGTCACCAGATCACCTGCTTCTTCATCTGTAGTTCAAAATTCATCTTAAAAGCTCTCATTTTCTTGTACTACTTCTGCAGGGACTATTAGATGTAGTCTTAGAATTCACTGATTACATATTTTATAGCATCTTTCTGTATTTTAAATAGTCCTCTGTCACTTCCAGGTGTTTAAGTTCTAATGCTTCCTGGTTGTGACTTCACTATGGCCAAAGACAGGATCTTCATTTGATTCTTGTACAGAGTTATGTGACAGAACTTAGAGTATCTCTTGACTGCCAAGATTTTGAGGCTGAGAGATGCATGGAAGTAAGGAGGTTTAGTAATGGGCAGTAACAGTTTATGAATCAGTTTATCTAATAAAGCTACCATGTGGAAAAGTAGTGCATTGGTCTCTTACTCCTTTGAGTGTTCTGTACCTGTGAGAACACATTTCCATCTGTACAAAACTATTCTGCATTTGACCTGGGAGGTAGAAAATTTCATGTATTGTACAATTCCTGTGAGTCTGTATTTGCTTTTTCTCAAAGATTAGGGCTGAAACACTATTGCAAGAACCAGAGTTTTGACTGAACTTACTTAAGCAGTAGGAATGAGCTGTTCTTTATCATATTAATTTCAGCTGACTCATGTCATTTCACCTCCCCAAACCAATGATGGTTGGCTAAATTATATCCAAACCAGTCATAAATTACCAATGAATCAGTAACAGAATATTTTGGACTGGTATACAAAAACAGTTCTTGCTCCATATTTAGTTAGTTTGGATCCTTGTGTGGTTCAACAGTATTTTACAGAAACAAAACATTTCCAACTTCAAGCAGAGTCTAGTTTCCTTAATAAAATTTTTAGAGTATGGATGGCAAAGAGTTTGGCCAGTTTATAGCTGCATCCCTACTAAAGCAGCTAACAAAGGCACATATTTTCAATATTCCATGTTCAGAACTTTCCGCTGTCATTTATTTAGTTTATCTGGTAGATGTCCTGATACTAAATGCATGGTATGCAGTGGATAAATCATGATCTCAACTATGTGCTGTGATAATCCTTGCTGCCTTTCCAACTGGGAGAAGAAAAGATTAAAATATTTGGATGTAGAAGCCATGTGAAGGAACATATTCTCCTTGGCTGGAGTTCTTGCTATTTTTCCTCAGGTAAACTTGTAATTTGGTAATTTGTAATTGTCAGTGGTTTACGGGCGTTTGGCCTGGTTCTGTGACGAATGGGGCGGGGGACCCACGCCCTGGGAAAGGGAAAAGGTAGAAAAAAAAGGGTAGGGAGACAGGCCGAGAGCAAAGCAGAGGCAACAATCTGAGGAGAAACAAACTAATTTACTAAATAAGATATAAGAATGCAAAATAACACAATATAATACAGTATAATTACAATTTAAGCTAATAAATCCGATAAAGTGAGAGAGTGTGTCCAGTGTTAAGGTAGGCCTTACTCTAGTAGTGATGGTCAGACGGCTGGGGAGTGAGATGCTGCCGGGACGAGAGACGGGTGAAAAGAGAGAAGGTCTCGTGATATGCGAGTTTTTATCTTTCCCTCTGACTGGAAAACAGTAACAGGGCAGCAAAGTCGCGTGGGGAATGTAGTAGTTCTTCTCTTCTGAGAACCAGGTACATACACTACATGAAGTTTTGATGTGGAATACCAGTAACCAAAAATCATAAAACCATGACAGTAATATTGCTGTTGAGAAGTTTTGTGATACAGATTTTAGGCAAATTAATGGCAAAGTGCAAGGACAGGAACATTGCTCAGAAAAATGGTATAAAATAGACCTCTGTATTGAGAGTAACAGTTTGCTATAGAAGCATTAATGTATCACGTCTATTTCATGCTTCGATGGATATGTTAAGATACTATGCTGTCGTAGTATCTATATCTGACAGCAACACCCAAGAAGTGTATGAAAACTGAAAATTGTTCCTGGAGCTGTAACACACATAAGCACTGTGCTATCATAGAAAGAAGTAGTAATCCATGCTCAGCAATAAATAAGTCCCAGAGAACTAAAGTTGAAGTCAAGTCTGTGGCCTCATTCAAATGCTGATCTTGTGGCTTTGGCACTTAGATAATGTTTTGCTCTTATATGGCATTTTTCATTCATGGTTTATGAAATGCTTTACAGAGACAGACAAGTATGGTAGTCTCATCTTTGGGATGGGAACTGAAAAAAATGCAAAGAGATAAAATGAATTATCTATGGTTAGTTCGTTGCAGACAGAAGTGACAGTCCTGTCTACAAATATTGTCTGATTTTTGGGTAGTCCTGCTTTGTTTGTATTATTATTATTTTTAAGGAAAGAACTTTGCAGATATATACATCTTAGAAATTAAATATTTTATTGCTGTCCTATATACTTCTAGACTCAGAAGTGGAAGATAATTGTGTGAGACCTTGAATTCAGGATGAACCTTGAAAGCTCAAAAAAATAAGTACCACACTGGTTTTCAAAACATAGAGACTCAATGACATGCAAGCCGAACAGCTCAGTCCATGCTTTTTGCTTGGAACATCATCCAAATCCCATTAAAAATGACCTTCAACAAAGATGTTTTCTTTTATTGGATACAAAGAGAATCATAATTTTGTTTACAGAGCATCCTCAAGTGTTTTTAACAAGTAAGTATACACACCAGTTCTGAAGGATTCATACAGTTTCTCTTGCTGCGCCCTTACTTTGTTAATGACATGGGCCTTTTTCAGCCATAACTAAATCTTTTTGTGGGAAGGAAAGTTCAGAAAGATGATGCATGCGATTAAAAAACAGGAATGGGTTTTTAGAGTCCTGAGTTTAATTCCCAGTGTTGCTGCAGAGTTCCTTGGTGACATTTGACAAGTCACCACATCTCTGTGGCTTAGTTCAGTCTGTAAGCTGACGCTGCTGAAATTTCTCTTCTTAGAGGAAGATTGTGAAGGGAGATTAATTAAACAAGATGCTCTTACGATGAAAATAGTATACATTTAGATATTGACTGGAGCTGCAGAGGACTTAGATTTTTTTTTTAACCTTGTGAAATGCATAAATCCTAAAGAAGTATTTAAGTGTGATCCTTTTCTATGGATTCTCTCAACAGTGGGAAAATGCAGCAAGGGTAATTTGAGTCATTTCTATAATCAGTCTGTGGTACTTTGGCACCTCCTTCTTTTCAGACAGCTTCACATCTGAACATACTACTTGGGAGACAAAATTCAAGCCACTGCCAAACCTATGGCAAATGTGTCAGAATCAACTAATGATGCTGCTCAAAATAAATTGTGGCTGGAGCTGTGGTGTAGAATGCATTTAAAAAAAAAAAAACCCAAAATACAGAAAAAACCTCAGTACGGAAAGGGACATTGAGGTGCTGGAGCAGGTCCAAAGAAGGGCAACAAGGCTTGTGAAGGGCTTGGAGAATAGTCTCTTCGAGGAGAGACTGAAGGTACTGGGGCTGTTTAGTGTGGGGAAGAGGAGGCTGAGGGGAAACCTCATTGCTCTCTTCAAATACCTGAAAGGTGATTGCAGTGAGAACGGGGTTGGTATCTTCTCAGTGCTGACAGGTGACAGGACAATGGGAAATGGCCTCAAGTTGTGCCAGGGGAGGTTTAGGTTGGATATCAGGAAAAACTTCTTTACAGAAAGGGCTGTTAAGCACTAGAACAGGCTCCCCAGGGAGGTGGTTGAGTCACCATCCCTGAATGTATTTAAAAACTGTCTGGATGTGGTGCTCAGGGACATGATTTAGCAGTGGGTTGTTAGAGTTAGGGTAGCATGGTTAGGTTGCGGTTGGACTTGATGGTCTTGAAGGTCTTTTTCCAACCTGAGCAATTCTATGATTCTGTGAAAACCAATATGGAGTTCACTCTTTCGTTTCCCCCTCTCATGCCCGAGAAATTTGATTGAAATTAGCCATGTTGCTTCTGGATTTCCAGGGCCACTACACACCATGGAGAAAGACCTCTGGCTATACTTCATCTCACCAGCAACAGAAGACGAAATATGGTTTGCAAGGGCCAGGTCCCTAACTCCAATACTGACAACATGTAGACAGAGGAGGAATAGAATGTGGCATTGGTGGGGCGGGTATGTAAGTTAGAGGGGTATAAGCTCTGTTAAGTATTATTCCAAATGCAGTAATCTGTATGAGACAGTATCAGGGAGCTGTTTTTCAGAGTGAAATAGTAAAATATTTCATAGGTGCCATCCCTGCATATTTTTTAAATCTGTTGGACATAGAAACAATATCTGTATCATGGAGTAATTATATGCTCCCAACAAAAATAATCTGAGAGCATAAGCTCCTGTGATTTTTTCCAGTACGACTGGAAGCTACAAATAAGAAATATTGCATCAAAGACTTTGGACTCCAGATATCTTTATCGTTGTGTTGTAGAAATATGGTGTTTAGATAAGTTCTTGGGAAGAGCTGGATCTTGCTAGGCATTGGTTCTTCCATTTTGGAGAGAGAGAAAATCTAATTAAAATGATACAGTTGTTCTTTAGAGTTCTATTTCTTTTCTCTCTTGTATTTTTGAAGCAGTTGGAAGATTTTTTTTTTAATACAAATACTATCTAAGCTTCCTTGAGTGTGTAATGAGTGCATGAGAATTGGTTCTCATTGCATCCTATTTCAAAAAGGAACTCAGTCAACAGGTACAAATTTCTTCTGTGTTCTCAGCTCCATGGTGTTCAGAAGCAGTACTGAATTTTTACTTCTGGAGTGCAGTAGCCTCTGCTGTTGTTGATTCTTCACCCACAGTCCAGTATGCGTGGATGCCATTTTCAGTTTTACAGATTTTTGCAGTGTCTAACATGGTGGGTCCTTGCTCACTGAGCTTAATTGGAGACAGTGCAAATCTCCTCAGTCAGATTTCTCATCCATAAAAATTCCTTTTGCTGTTGGGAAATCTCACGTGTATGGGTTCACACAAAAATAAACAAATGAACTGCCAGTATTACTTCAGTATGACTTGATTTTTTTTGAACTTTCTCTGATATTGCTGGGCAATCTTTTAGGAAAGATGTATAAGCTACTGGCCAGCTGATGTGGAAAGACAAAGAACAGCAAGGGGAATGCATTTTGCCAAGTAAGCAAAGGCCAGTTACAATGTGACAGAGAACTTGGGGAAAAAAAAAAAAAACCTTTTCTATTCTAATGAATTGCCTGTTTTGGATCATGGTTTGTTGACCCCTCCACTGTCTTCTAGATACACACAAAATTTTGTTTTTCATATCTGAGGGCTTTTTGTTTCCAAAAGTCTTTGCAACAATTAGAAATAAATGGCTTCCTAATGACTTCTTGCCTTGCAAAACAGTGTTTTGAATTAAAGGAAAAAATGTTTTTGCCTGATGCATAAATGAACATACAAGAGTTCCATTAACTCCCTGAAGTTGGGAGGAAGTAGAACTGCCAGTGGTTTGGGAAAACCACAGCCAGGTTCTTCTGTCTGTGAAGGAAGTGTTTTCTCTCATTAGGCTTGCTTGTTAAACTCTGGTATATTCCAAATGTGTACTATTTAACTACTTTCTTTTATCATTTCTCCTTTTGAAGATGATAGTATTTGAATCTAGTAACCTGTTATTTTAAGATCAACAGTTTGACAAGACTAGAATCTGCCTCTCAGGTTCAACTGCCTGCCTTCCTCCCAAAATAACTTAGTCTGAAGAAGCTGGTGGCAGTGATAAATGTAAGAGAAGTGGAGCTCTGCAGTTACTGTCAGCAAGTTAGCTTTGTAGGTCGAGGATTAGACCTTTGATGTCTTATCAAGTTTCTGCACTGCGTGAATCGGTTGCTTACTTGATTTAAATTATAAAAAGAAATGTTCTATTGTGATATTGTCTCATACTGTGTCTTCGTCATTTGAGATGCCTTCTGTGTTCTTTAGTTCCCCAGGAAGAGAAGGCAATGAGCCATATGGAGAATGGCCAGTTGCTTGCTGATCATGATAGACATTAAATAGAGTTCCATAGAAACACAGATATAGACAAGCCCTGTTTAGCAGAGCCTTTCTGTCCCCCCACAAAGGGAGATTGTTCCCTGCCAGTCTGTAGCACAACATCCAATACTGCTTCACTTTCCCTGTTGAAGGGATGCCCTTATTTCTTTAATAAATAATTTCTAAAGCTAATGGAGTTATTTATTGGGTGTGTAGGCTGCTTTCTTGCTGTCAGGGAGAAAAGTGTAAATCACTTGAAGTGAGGTAGAGGTATTATTTTTTTCTTGGGGGAAATTCTGTAAGTAGGAGGGGCTCCTGATCAGACATACTTTGCATGCATCTTCCACCAACCCTCCTGAACACTGATTATCTGAATTTGTATGAATTTTTCTTTCTGACACCCACCCCCTTGAAACTGCTGTTGAACTGGTATGAGCTGGTGTCTTCCTGGGCGTCCAGTGAGAAGATCGCAGAGGTGAGCTGGGAAGAAGGGACTCCCTCTCATGATTTCAGAGAAAAATCGCATGAGAATGGCAACCCCAGAGAATGCAGTTTGAGACCACTTGAAAGCTGATTTTTAGGGTTTTGTGTGTCCTGTGTACTCTACCAGTGGATGAGGACATTTCTGAATGTTAGGACTGAGGTTCAGATGGACACTTCTTTTCAATTGTGGATCATGGCTCATAGTTTTATTGTTTTAAGCTACCTCAGACACTGTAGGGATGTATGTGTGTATTCTTTAATCCTAAAATAAAATCCTCAAATATAGAAATATTGATCTGACTTAGATTTTATATGCATTTTAAAATAGCATTTCAATACTTCAGAAGCCAAAATATTTTTCACATGAGCAATCTTTGACCAAGATTAAAAAGTAAAATGTTCCAGTTTTTCCCCAAGTGCACCTGTGGTTATTAAAGACATGAACCAGGCAGATTAGCTATGTGTGAGTAAACTGGCTAACTGGATGATTGTGCTAGTCCACTTGTATTCTGAAAATCAGATCAGTACTTGTGAAAAGCTTAAGTAAACTAGAGGATCATAGAATCATAGACAATACATCCCACTGTTTCACTGTTTGTTTTCTCCCTGTGTGACTTCTGGCAACTGACAAGAGAGACTAAATGACAACAACCCGCCGAAGAAAAGATTACGAATAACAATACCACAAGAATGAAGGGCATAAACTTAGCAGTGACTTGAGAAAAATGCAGAACACTGGGCACATGACACATCAAAAAAAATAGTGGACTGCTATATATGCAGAATAGGATACCTTCAAAAAGCTCTTTCAGTTTGTGTTTAAGTATAAACTTAATGGTAGGTTGTTTTGTCTCTGGTAACTCAAGTTCTGTTTATCTGTAGGTGTTACACAACTCTGTTGAACCTCCATACTTTACTGAAAATACTTCAAAACCAAAGGCAGCAATGCCTCTTGAAACAAGAAACAGAATCTATATATTCACTGTAGAAATACAAAGACTGTAGTCTCTCCAGTTAATGGTTGAACATGTACAAAGAACACCACTTTTCTGATAAGAGTTGTCTGGTTTTTTTAATTATTTCTTTTTACTATATCTTAAACAGTGCTGCTCTCGGCACAATACTTAAAACAGTCATGTTTTCCACCCTAGTTTACAGTTCAATTTTCAGGCAGCACATACAGCAAGCTAATGTGTGGCTGGTCTACCAGAGTTTCAATATGATTTTCAATCATTTTGATGGTGCAGTATCAAAGAAACCAACTTGTTTACCTTAAACTGGAGCTAAAAATAATTATAAAAAAAAAGGGAAGATTTTTTATCCATGAAAGGCCAAGTAAACTATTTTTGGGAAAAAAAATTGCAGTCCATTTGTCTTTGAATCCATTTGTCTTTGCTGTGGTGCCCTTGTGTTACTACTAAGTATCTTCATGCATCTAAATGCATGGGCTATTTTAATCTATGCTGAATACACTGTGCTCAGCAAAAGTGAGTGTTTTAGTGGAATGCAGAAGACTCCTTATCTTGGTAGTATGAATGTAGTCAGATAATGGGTGTTTTAGTGTCACTGTCAATATTTATCATGCCTTGAAAATTAAGACCCTTAGTTCATTTTTAGTGCTGGTTCTGTTGCTTAGACTTTGCAGCTTCTGGCATGATTCATTTGAAGGGAGTGCTTTGTGTTTCCAAAGACAGTATTATAGGAGCATTCAATTGACACAGTGCAAGGTCCTTCTGAACGGATAGTTCATCAGGATTGAGTGCTACTCTTGAACCCAAGCCTGCTCCTATTGAAGTCTGTGCATTTACCTTAATAGCGATGGAATCAGATCCTAGAATTAAGCTATTCAGGTGAATAGTCCTTCAAGGGGTGTGATTGCACTATCTTAAAGTTTCTTTTCAAAATGAAACTAAATGGAAGGGAGGAGAAATAAAAAAAGAGATTTTGAGCCCTCTTTCTTGCAGTGTTTATCACATTTCCAGGTATACTATGCTCAGAATGGTTAAACAACACCAGAAAGCTCTATCTCAATACCTTCTCAATACCTTCCTCTAAGTATCTAGAGACCAAAGCAATTCAGTTAAATTTTGATCAAAAGTATAATAAATAGAAGAAAATAAACACAACTACCACTTTTGAACCCTTACGAAGTTCGCTCTCTCCACCTCTCACAATCATTCTTTGAATTGGTTGTAGCTCCCTGCTTCCCCACCTCTCAAAAATAATTCCTTCATAGTAGATAAGAAATAATATTAACCAAATGGCCACCAAGATCACCTGAAATTTCTTTAAGCTGTTTGGAGGAGCTTTTCTGATGATACAGTAAAGGTGAACTTTGGGATTATAATTGGACTGTGTTACTGGGGTTTGTCAGCTGCACTGCAAACGTTGATTGCTTAAATTAATGTCCATCTTTTCTTCAAAGCAGAAAAGAACCTGTCAGTCTGATTTAATCCCAGCTCAATCCTTTCTAGTTTACATGGATATAGAATTGAGATGTTGTGCCTCTTTTAATCATTTATGAAGCAACAACAGAAATAACTGATTGATGTACTGACATTCCAACCCACCATCCACTCATCAATACAGCACAGTAGAACTCACTTAACAAAATACTTGTTAAAGCAATAAACGTTCAAAAAATAATATGCTAAAGCCAAGCATGTCAATCAACTACAATCCTGTTTAACAACCAGTTTTCTGTGCTGTTTTTAACAAAATGATAGTGTAGTTTATCATGTTTTCATATTCAGCAGATGTTATCTTTGAAACCTAAAGCCTTCCTTCTCCAACCTTTACCATTAAGAAAAGACACAAATGTTTTGATGAGGTTCTTTGTTACATGTGCAAATAGCCTTGCCTAGTGTAATAGCAGAAATGTGCACATTCTAACTGAATATTATATTACCCGATTAGTCATATATGTGACACCTTCCTGCTTAAATTCTTCCATGCAAGCTTAACTTCAATGGTGATGTCCTGTATGTCTGGACAAAGAAGGAGGTCGCAGTTTGCAGTAGGCAGCTCTTGGCTTTGTCCTGAAACAGTCATGAAGGACTGTTTTGCTTCATTGGGTCTGTACAAGGTAAGCTAATCTATTAAAGATAAGTTGAGTACGGCAGTTAAACAGTTGTCATTTTGAATGTGTCATTTGGTATACTGTCTTAAGTCCTCAGTTAGAAGGAAAGTAAGTATTTAGACTTTCCAGAGAGTTCAGTACTAAGATGGAATGCTTTTGCATGATGTTAAGGTGAGAGTAAGGTTTGTTCTGTAAATGCACCTTCTGCTTCATTCTTAGCAAGAGTGATTAGATAATCTTGAAAAATAAGTGGTGTTTTGTTAAAGCAGATTGACTGAGACAATCTAGCTGGGTAGAATGCTCTCTAAGGCAGACTATAGCATGTTTATATTTAAATATTCACATGTGTATTTCAAATAAAAACAATTGTGTCACTTTACATATAGTCTGCATATGTGGATATATATACACAATGAAGTGTGTATATACACATACATGCATGTATATATACATATCTATTACTATTGTCTAACTCATTTTCCCATTGTAGATGAGCCCAGAGGGAACAAATTTTCCTAGCTTGGAGGTTTCCACATCTGCCCTTCAGACAACTATCAGACAAAACAAGCATGACTACATAAATCACTGCAGATCAGCACGTTTTTCAACAGCCCAAAGCTCTGAGCACAGAGCCACTTTAAAGCTCACTGCTCCAAAGTTTGTTCGCAGACCTCCAGTGCCAGCAGCAGGCAAGTCGGATCATTCTATTCAACACCTTACAGTAACCAGATGCAGGATAAAGAAATTGCCTTTCAATGCAATAGTCTAGCACTAGTCTATTCCAAATAAAACAGCAATGTCTAGCATCCATCTTTTCTCTTCTGCTTGTTTATCAGGACTTTTCCACCCCAGTCCCCCAACATGAAATACTCTGCTGTTTTACAGGCTGATTTGATCTTCATCTTGGGTTGTGATGCAGTAGTTTTCACTCAGTTAGACGGGAGGTTTTGTAAATCAGTTATAAGGAATCCACAAAAAGTAACAATAAAAACCTGTTGTCAGTATGGTTGAGTACCTACTGTTATTGGAGGGTGTAACTGTCCTCTGGCTATTGAAGGTCGTTCTAAGCTGAGGGAAGGTTAAACTGCTGAGCGACCATCTGAATCCATAAACTTCTAGGTCTTTCTTTCTCCTAATCTACAGACCCCAAGTTGATCTCATAGAAGAGAATGGAGTTTCTCTCCACAGACAGAAAAGAAGCAGTTTCTGGGTCATCCACTGTAGTAGGAAAATTTGCATTAAGGCAAAGTAAAAATAGGTTCAGCATAGATTGCTTTGAGCTAGGTAGATGCACACGTCCTGTTTTGTGCTAAGGACATCACTACACAACTGCGAATAAACTTTCCTAGAGTTACCATTCCAAATTAAAAAATAAATGGATTTAAAAAGAAAAAAAGAAGTTGGGGGGTACACTGCCTTGTCTTGCTCAGATTAAAATCAGACAATGCTCTCTGACCAAAGACAATTCACAGCTGTGCACTATATCATGAAATGTGGCGCAGTGTTTTACATTGCTATTTAAAAGGCTGCAAGCCAAGTTCAATAACTAATTTTTATATTTCAGCCTAAGTGCATCTCTTGCCACCTTTTCCTTGGGTGGACAGAGATGCCTGCACTCCTGTGCCGAAATGGTAACATTGGTCTTTATTCTTCTGCTTTCTTGCACCGGCCTTTTGGCTTGTAGAAGTATCCAGTAGTTGACTTTGCAGCCTTGTGCCTTTTTTCTTGTGGCATGATTTATCGTGCTTAGTGGAGAGAGTTGCTCTGCACTGTAGATGGTGGCATCCCAGTTCTGTGTACTGGAAATGTAGAAATCTGCATGTGGTTCATTTTCACATGAAGACCTTTTTTTTTTTTTCCATAAAAGTGGTGAGTAGTCAGAATGTATACCAGAGGGAATGAAACCAAATCCCTGCATAAAATTGGATTGTGTAAGACAAAGAGAAGATGCAGGTTATGCCGTGGTAGTGAACAACTTTACGGATGTGTTATCTTGATAAACTGTTTAATGGCACAGTAAAGAAACAATCTGATGCTTACTCTTGAAGTACTGGAATGTCAACGGTTTACGGGCGTTCGGCCCAGTTCTGTGACAAAGGGAACGGGGGATCCACGGGTCCACGCCCCGGGAAAAGGGAAAAGGGGAAAAGGGTAAGGAGATGGCCCTGAGAGCAAAGAACAGCGGCAACAATCTGAGGAGAAACAAACTAATTTACTAAATAAGATATCGGAATGCAAAACAACACACTATAATACAATATAATTACAATTTAAGCTGATAAATCCAATACAGAGAATGTCCCAAAATCAAGGTAGGCCTTACTCTACTACCGACGATAAGACGGCTGGAGAGTGAGGTGCTGTCAAGACGAGAGACGGGCGGAAAAAGGGACGAGGTCTTGTGATCTGCAAGTTTTTATACTGTGAGCTTTTATCTTTTCCCTCCAGCTGGAAAATGGTAACAAAGGAGCAAAGTGCCGTGGGGACTGTAGTCCTTCTCTTCTGAGAACCAGGTATATCCACTACATGATGTTATGATGTGGAATACCAATAACCAAAAATCACAAAACCATGACATGGAAAAACTATCTCATGGACTGTAGCATGTTGCTTGTGGTTAAGGAAAAAAATATCCTGATTGTCCACAGCCCAGCTGCGTGACCAGTGACAAGAACAAGGTGGAAAGGTAAAGCAAAGCAGAATACAAAGTGGTGTAAATAATTTTCCCCAACAAAAGCAAGGTTTCAGGTATCTACAACTTCATAATATGATGATTTTGGTTTGATAGCACTGAAGCATCTGAAGGATGAAATCTCACTGGGACTGCTGGTTCTACAGAGGGAACAGTATTTCTAACAGCATTAAGAACCTTCGGTGTATGTGACAGAGAAGGAAAACAGTGAAATTTCATGGTGCTTGAAACACATGACTGTAATAACAGATATGAGCACAGATAAAATATTAAGTAGATACATGTAGTTTATAGTGAATTTTAGTTTTGTCAACTGAGGTAAACTTAATAATCAAGAAGTCTTCTGAAATATTCCCATTATTATCCTTTCTTCTTGGAAATACTGTGTGTGAATTTAAAGCAGTGCCTATTGTAGAATAATAGCCCCCTTGGAAACTGGTTATTGTAAAATATGCATTGAAAAGGCTGAAATAAATTGGAGACTGCAAAAATATTTGATGATATTAAAATGTAAAGCAGAGGATAAGTAAGTGCCAACTCCAGTTAGGGAGTCGCATTTGATAGTCTGTAGCATAAGCTCAAATTTGTTGTTGAAAACAATTTTCTGAAACTTGGCTGCTTTCTGCACTATTAGGGGCAGGAATGCTTCTCTGTTGAAAATGGTTTGCATTCTAGTAGGGTTTAGTCATAACTGTCTTATTTTTTTCTGGGTGTTCAAAATAGTTCCACCTCAGGTCGTTCAACTGTTGTTGGCTTCAGCTTAGTTGCTACCAGCAAGTAAGAAAAATACCGCTTTAAGCTTGTCTTTCTGTGAATCTTGTCTTTTTACAATAACAAATTTGATTGGTAAATGAACTTACAGATAGAAATAGAAGAGCCACTGTTCAGGATGAACAACGTTCTCGTCCATTGACTCATGTTTCAAACCATCCTTCTCTCTTCCTGAACTCCCCTTCTTCAAAGAAAAGGAATGATGTAATAACTGTAAGATGTGCGTTAGTGTGATTCCAGTTTCTATGTCACTGACTGCTTGTTTCTATCTAAGCATATAGCAAATCTCCTATCCCTTGTGTATTTCGGTGTTTCTAATGGCTTTGACATATTTATCTATTCTTTTGGCTGCATATGCTGCTGTACAGATAAACAGTAAAGATAACAGTGGACTATTTTCCAATTTTCAATCACATTTTTAATCTTCTTTCCCTTAATTTTTTTTTAAAGTGCATTTCCTAGGCTCTCTCATATACTATATTTTCTAGCAATTGCTTGCCTTTTTGTCCTTCCTGCTCTTAAATCGGTCAGTTACGCTAGCTTGGTGGAAATTGTTTAGATGTACAACCCAAATTCTCTAGTGAGGTTTGGCTAACTAACAAGCTATTCAAGTGGTTTTGTCTCCTGGGTATGTCTTCATCCTCTGTTTTTCCAGGTTGCTTGAATATTCTTGAACCCATAATTTACCCTAATCTCCTCTAAGGCTTTGAAATAATAAAATACTTAAATAAAACTCTTTGGATAAGTGCCCTTTAAAATATAACTTTATCTGTGAACTATCACATTCTCAAGGGAGTGGATTTTGTTCCTCAGACAATTAAGGGGATTTTCTGTCCACTGTGTCACTGTGGTTTGTTCACATCAGGCATACCCATCTAAACTCCTGCATCAGCTCAGAAAAGAAAAGATGAGGAAAGTCTGGGAGGAAAATAGGACAGAAATGAGACTGTTTCTCTCTATGATTTCTTTTTTTCCTGAGGCCTGGGTTCAGTTCCCTGATCTACCACATGATATTTTGTGGGTCATGAAGTCTTCCTATGCTCTTGAAAAATAATTGTCTGCCCAACAGAGATGTTGCTGAGGATAAATTAACAGTGGGAAAGTTCCTAGCCATTACAGAGATGGAAGGAGTAGTCTTACAAGCAGAGAAGGGCTGTACGCTGATCTTTACTTCACAAAATAGGAAAAGGGAGATTGCTTGACTTGCCATCACAAAATCCCCTTGGGATGTCTGAGGCAGAGCAGTGAACTGGATCCAGTCCCTCTGTCAGAGACCCCATGCAGTCTATGATTTCCTTGAAAAGTGGTTTTCATAGTCCTGACTAGGCCTAATCCCAGAGTCCTGCAGATGCCTCCAAGGTTGTCCCTTCTGACAGCCTGACTTAGGCAAAAGAGGGAATCTTGGAGGACCTCACCGCTTCCCTGCAGCTCATCAGGGCACCTGTCCAGGCCCTGGAGAGCACCATCGTTTGGAGATTGGGCAGAGACACAGTCTTCACTGTTGTCTTTTATTCATTTTTTGAAACTTTCCTCCTAGTAACCTTCATTTGTAATCTGAATTCCAAAATTTCCAAATTTTCATACCTGAGGTTTATGATGGTGAAACAGCACTGATAAAACCAGTGTTTCCACTGAATGAAGACTTTTTCTCAGATCCACTGCTTTGTGCTTCATTATGCTTGGGGGAATGATTATCTCCTGGTAGCTATATACCTTGCATAACTTTGTGTTTATTCAGAAACAGCAAAATGATAGAGAAGTTCATCTGAGGAGTCAGTGGTTTCACCTCAGTCCTCATCTCAGCCTTTCAGAAGCTCAGAAGATAAAATACTATATTTGTTTCTGCATTGCATGCAGCAACATAAGAACTGATTTGTCTTTTGGCAGTATGTTCCAGGGTGAGCTGCTCCTCTTTCTCACAGTACCAAGAGGACACTGAGATCTGCTGGCTGTCTCTGTGGTTTCGAATCAGAATCGTGTAAGGTTGGGAAAGACCACTAAGATCATCTAGTCCAACCAAAGCATGCTTCACTGCCAGGACCAATCCAATGAGCATCCAGGAGATTTTAGGGTGGCTTTGTGACAGAACCATATGGGGGGGAGTGTTTGCTGAAATTCGGAATGTGGCCAACCTTAATTAATTCTATCAGCGTATACTCAATCACTGTCTTCTAAAGAAGATAAGGTTGAATTTCTGAGAAAGGGGAAACCTGTGTTGTAATGGGCAGAGATGACAGAATTTGAGTAGCAGAGGTCTTGCAGGGCTCTCCTGTGTGAGAGGATACTGAACTGCCCTATACCAGTCCTAAAAAGTTAATACTGTAGTCAGTGGGTTAACCAAACTAATGCAGGAACACTTCTGAGGAGTTACACCCCTTGGACAGGAAGACTCCTGGGAGACTGAAGATGTGGGTGATGCATGTCATAGGTGGGACAGAACTTAATGAAGTAATCAGAACTTTTTGTTGTTTGTCAAGAAATTGAATAAAATTACTTATGTAGAGACATAGCGTGCAATGCGTTGGCTGTTTCAGGTTTTATCTTCTGGCCCATTATGAGGCTCTTTGGAATAGCACGTGAGACACTATTGTGTCTATACTACCTACAGCATTTGCCTCTTCAGGCTTATGTTTTTATAAGCAAGCTTGCATACAAATACAAATATATTTATACAGTGTTTCTGAAATTTTTGTTTTGTTGAAGAGTCCTCACATTTTCAATGTGATCTGTTGCATTTCATATGGTTCTCATACCTTGCTCATATTCTCTTCAGGCCTCCTGAACTGAATAAATTGGATGTATCATGGAAATATTTTTAGATGGGAATTGGGTGAAGAAAATCTTATTTGGATCTTTAGAATAGACTCTTCAGCTTGTTATTATAGGTTAGTTAATCCATGGCAAATAAAATTGACAGTTATACATTGCTGTCTCATTTTTTACTGGGGAAAATTTTTCTTCCATCACCATTTTTTTGCTCTAAAGATTCCAAGACACTGTTTTCAGCTTCACAATGGTTAAAGGAGGATCCATAGATTTCCTGATTGTGACAGTGTTTTTATTGTATGTTACAGAAATATTGCAATCATTACCATTTCATAGCAGAAGCTGAACAACCCCACATACACTGAATAAACTATTATTTGAATAGGTGAAAAGGACAAAACTTTCTTTTCATTTTTGGGTAATATTTGCATGTATTCCTTGGGGGAGGAATCATGGAGCAGCTTTCACATGAGAATAGTATTGCTACAGCATTAATATGTTTTTTTCTAGTTTCTGAGGGTGGATCAAGACAAAGACAGAGAATGCAGCCTGGATTGTGCAGGTTCTCCTCAGAAATCGCTTTGTGCATCTGATGGAAGAACATTTTTGTCCCGGTGTGAATTTCAACGAGCAAAATGCAAAGATCCTCAGCTGGAAATTGCCTATCGGGGCAACTGCAAGGGTGAGCAAATTGAATCTTTCCAATATTTTCCTTTGATAACAATGCAATATAATAGACTTAAAATAGCTTTTGAAATTTAATGAATATACTGAGAACTAATAGTGCTGTACTTTAACATTGCCTGAAAGCAAGTAGATTTAAATTTGTCTTGTTGATTCTATAATAATGTGCTACAAAAACTTAAATTAATCTTCACCCTCAGCAAAAATATGGTTCCCTCACCTTCTTACACTGTAAGAAATCATTAGGGAAATTGAATGGTTAAGTCCTTGTCCTGAAGGACCATCTCACTGCCAAGCTCAGAGTAACTCTGAAGATTGTTACCTCCTGAAGTTGCTTGTCTATTGAAGTTTGCTGTACTGAGTTAGAGCTGAATTCAGCTGTATGTTTTCCAACGGTTATTTGCCCAGGAAAAAGTAAAATAAAGTCCAAATGGTTGCTGTTGTTTTAGTTAGCTTCAAAATACAATCCCTCCATTGAAAGTGAGTAGAAATTGCAGAATGTTTTCTACGTAACAGAAAATTGTGTGAATCCTCAAATGTTGTAACTATGAAAAATGAATTAAATGGTTTGTAGTGCTTAGAGGCCTCATAAGCTGTATCTAGCTACATCTACTCTTTTACTTCTGACTTCTCTTTGGAGAAACTGTGCAACACACGATCCTAGTGCTCCAGTTCCAATGCTTTTCACTTTTCACAGGTTAACCTTTTCACTTTCAGAGTACGCTGGTGCTAGAGACCTCAGTTGTCACGCTAAGAGATACATGACATAGTTCCCTACTGAAGTGCACACAATGATCTTCTTTTAAAATGTAAGAATAGCAGCACTCAAAGATTTACTTTCCCTTTCTCTCTGTCCACAAAGGAGAAAGAGGAGGGCAGAAGAAAACCCCAGGGACCACACAGATTCAACCTGTAGGAGGCAATTTTCCACGTCGTCTCTCTCCATTAGCTCCAGCAAGCCTCTGAAGCATCAAGCCTGTTTCAAAGAGACATTCAGTCTCATCTTCTGCCTAAATGAAACACCGTGCTCATTTTTCAGCCCTTCCATAATAAGCCATTGTATTAGCTGATGGATCTATTTACTTATGTGAACAAGGATAACATAATGAAGCTATCTGAGCCCAAGTTTTTGTTACAGTTATGAACAACAGAGAGAATTATTGTGAGCTTTGTTTTTGCTCATTGTATATAAATTTAGTGTATTATACACTTTAGCAGAAATGAGTTTTTCAAAGTGTTTTTGTTTATTGTTTTTTCTTACCAGGTTGATAATGTCATCTGCAAGATTTTTTTTTCTTTGGGGGTGCCTTTAATTGCCCTACCCAAAGTGTATCCTGCAATGCTGGCATGTTTTTTTCTGCCAGCATTTGGAGAAGTACTCATTCACTGTGTATGTATTAATGTGTAGCACGTCAGTACAATTGTAGACTTGGAATTGATTTTGATTGCCAAAATCATACAATCTAATAAATATATGATACAGCAATATACCAAATCAGCAAGGGACTAGTTCTCTTTTCATTTAATGTTTTCTTCATATTTCTAATTCAGTTAAAATAGTCCTAAATTTTCAAGTGGTCACCGTCTCTTTTCTTACCCATCACTGGGATCATCAGCAATATTTCAAGCTGTGAAAACAAGTTTTAGAGAAGGAAAAAATGATCCACTGGCCTAGCAGCTGCTTCAGTCTTAGTATTGATACTATTGGTAGTCCAATCAAACATTCTCCTGAGAGAGTGGAGGAAATCCTCAGATTAAGACCCCTTTTGGGCCAGTTGCTTTTGAGTAGTGAAATTAACCAACAGGTGAGTCTTGACAAGAGTGAGGAGTTCTTTTATTAAACTAAGCAAAGATGATGGTTCAGTTTCAGGGCAACTTTCAAGGTTTCAGCATTTGTTTTCATTCTCTGTTGGAATGAAAACAAATTCTTTTGAAAGTGTTCATGTCTCCCTAAAACCAACAAAAATAGCACATTAAAATATTGTTTTTGAATCAGATTTTGAAGTTGTTAACATTAGTGAAAGAAGCATCTATGTTTGCATGTGGAAGTTATGAGTCCTTCCCTACCTTCCCTTCCTTCCCTTCCTTCATTCCTTTCCTTTCCTACCTTCCCTTCCTTCTCTTCCTTTGTTTTATAACAAATATGTATATTTTTTCCAGTCCACTTGCACACAGTGCTGGATTTTTTTTTGCTAAACTTGGAAAAGTTATCATAAGTTATGATGATGTGAAATTTCCAGCCTGCTTTTGCAGTTTCAGAGGGCTCAAATGATTTGCATAAACTGTAGATGACCATCCGTGTCTTTCAATACTTTTCCAAACAAAATCTGAACTCTGAATTTCTGGACGTTTGCCATTTACTTGACAGAAGTTTACTGTGCAACAAGATTATGAATCTAGTAAATAAATGTATGTTAACAGTTGAGAAATATTATTTGTGTTAGGAGGACTGTTAAAGTATCACCTATGACTAGGATCTACTACACAAACACACAAATGCTTCACAGTAAATCTGGCCCTGCATATCCTGAGAAAGAAAACACAGAAGAAATGCGAGAGTAATGTGCTTGCTTTTAAACAGGTCAGAAAGACACAGAGGCTATTCCTAAATTACTAAATCAAACAGTGCCAGGACACTGTATGGCTGTCTGCTCTGGTAAGTTGGTAGACTGATCCCTGCTATACTTTGAGCGCAAGCCAGACAGTATTTTCCCTAAGACTTTATCTTTGTGGCCTGGGAGTTAGTGTGGGCCAGGGACAGTCCTCATTAGGCAGCATGCACAGAGCCACCCTCCTGTAGAGGCTTAAGGCTATTCAGCCTGAGAACTTGAGCCTAGCTGTTCTTATGTATCAGGGTAGATCTCTTCCTATGGCTAGCACGACCTTGGGTATGAGTTCTTAGTGCTTAGACTTGTTCTGTCTACTACAACTAGTGAGGATGGGACTGGAGCACTCTCGATGTCTTGCAGGAAGGCTTGGCCTATGATACTCTTTGTCAGTGCATGTGAAAAGTGCAAGAAGTTTCTTAATCTTGAAAACAGGGCCAAGCATGCAGAAGTACTATTTATATCCAGCCCTTCCTCCCTCCCCCCCACCAAAAAAAAAAAAAAAAATTGTTATAAAAGCCAAAAGAAAAAACCTCTTTAATTTATATTGAATTATGAGCAGGGAGTTTTGCCCAGCACTGCAATCTCCTGTAGGTCCAGTAGCTACTGTCTTACAGTTAATGGCGATTTTACATGATTTGGAACATGGCAAAGGTTACTTCAGAAGGCTGTGCTTGTGTGGAAACAGAAGCATACAATGTACCAGCTAAAAGCAGCTTCCCCAGCAGAGGTGGGAGAGGTATGCTCTGGAGACCCCTTGTAACCTCTGCAGATAATTTTTTCTGGGATCTTTGAGGAGGAAGGCAGTGAGGCCCCAGAGACACAATATTATTGTCTCTATCTCCTTTCACTGTCTGATGTGTAGGAGAGGTTGTCATGGCATGAAAACTTCCCCAGAGCAAGGATGTGATGGACGAAGGAGTCCAGATTACTTTGTCTCCATAAATGTCCAGACCGAGGTTTGCATTACTATGCCTGACCCAGCACTGCTTTTTCTGGGATTTATCATTTAAACTGGAAAAAATACACCACCAAATAAGCCAATGGGAAATAAATACTGTAAATGTGTTTTGTCTTGTGTTTTGCAGAATTATGTGTTCCTCCTAATTAAGTCACGATACTGAAGGATATCAAAAGTTTAAGTTATATCTTGTTTTCACGCTGCTTGGGGAGGATCCATCTTTCTCATCATCCTTTTCATTCAGTATTATTTTGAGGCTGGTTTTCTGGGGACTAGCAAATCCCCGAGACCCTGAGTAATGCCCTACTTGCAGTCTTCCAAGCTATGTGGCTTTTCAGCTGGTGCTCAGACACATACTGTGCTTCATCTAGAGTTTGGGGGTCCTTTTGAGTCCAGGCTTTGCTTAATTCTTGTTTACTTTTTGAAAGAAGTAGTATTACTCAGCTGAGGAAATGGGAGATGTAAGCATTCAGGCCTTCCTGAATTCAGCTCTGAGGAGGATAGCACAAACTCATCTTTGCAATTTCTCTTACCAGCCTGGAACAAAGTTATTATATGGCTCTGTGAAACTCCACAGCAACTTGGATGAAGATTCTTTTTGTCTTGTGAAAATTCTCAGGTTTCAGAGCGTGCTGGCTTTGACAAGTTTTGTGTAAGCACTCTCTGTGGTTCAGACCATCAACTACTCTAGTAGTTTTAATCGCATTAGGTGTTTAGGGACTGTCACAGGGAAATCAAGATCCTTGAGCCCCAGAGTGGCTAGTACAAACCTGGCTATAAGCCAGCGTGTAGTTCTGGTAACTACTGTGTATGCTCAAACCTAAGTGTGCACCTGTTTAGTGTACTCTGCTGAGTGAGGACCTCCTTCTTGATCTGATAAATTTATAAATATAACAGGTTTGTTTGCTTTGTTTGTTTGCTTTGTTTCATGGGGCACCTTGTATATTCCATGTAAAAGAGACTTTCTCTCTCTTCCTGTAAGTGATTAGAATTGCTCTGTAAAATATAGTCTCATCACATTGTAGAATATTAATACTTTCTATTAAGTAATGAAAATTTTGCATTGTTAATACAAAAAAAAGAGAGAATGCTTAAAATAATTTCTGCAGATTCCTGTCAGTTTCCCCTATGCTAAAATCAGTGAGTAATTTTTCTATCATGTTTTTTTTACCCTACTTATTCACACTACTGAAGTTTTTCCCCTGAACTTCGAAGACATGAACTCATATTTTCTGCAGCAGTTTTCAAATAAATTAAGGCTTTTCAAGTCATTTCTCATGACAATAAGTAATGTCATTACTTTTAAACCTGAAATGATGATGCTGGGTGGAGTTCAGTGGCATTGAAGGGTTTTCTAATGAAAGTACTTTTTAAAAAGACTTGATTGACTGATTGATTTGATCGATTGATATGACAACAAGCTTTAGTTCTGGCTAGGCTAATGGAAGATTTGGGATCAGTGTCATTATTATTCTACAGCTATAGAGACCTTCTTTCTCCATTAGAAACCCTAGATAGCTCATAGAATCATAGAATTGCTCAGGTTGGAAAAGACCTTAACTCATTTATGGTATTCTAAAGAGCCTAGCTGTTGAAAAAAATGCTGTTCTTTTATGGACTATCACAGACATAACAAAAGGTAGTATCTTCATTCTCGTGATTCACATAAAGTACTGGAATGCATCAAAGTATGAGTGGAATTTCCCATAGAATCATAGAATCCTTAGAGTTGGAAGGGACCTTTAAAGGTCATCTAGTCCAACTCCCCTGCAATGAACAGGGACATGCACAGCTAGATCAGGTTGCCCAGGGCCTGATCCAGCCTCACTGTAAAGAGGTATTTCATTATTTGCTATTTGCTTTCCTTAGGAGAGAGAAACACTTAGCATTTCTGTTTCATTAAAACTGAGCTTTCAGAAATAGTATGAAGTTTCTGTCATTTAAATTATTAGTACCGTGATTGAATGTGTGAATGAGGATATGTTTGAATTACGATATGAATTAAGGTATATTTCTGTCAGGCTTAAACTTATTTTCAGGCTAAAACTACAGGTATGATGGTTCCCATTTTGAAGAGAAAGAAGTATGTAACTGAGCTGCGGTGTTTTTTGGCTTGTAAATAGATCTTGGTCCCATAATTCATGAATTCAAGCATCCTTTGGGGAAATATTGCTGTTGCTTCATACCTAATGAACAGGGTTATGAATGCTGGACATGGTTCCTGAGTGCAGACCTAATCCTCTATTCCCTCAGAGGCTGACATCAAGCTCAGGTTTGCTTGAGAGCCAGGTGTGGGCCCAATGTTTGCTTGTAGTGCCTAAGCATATCCCTCACATCAGCGCATAGGCAGGGACATTGGCTTGGGCAGCCCTCCTGCTGCCTGGATGGCAGGCTTGTGGGCTACGCTTGGGAGGCAGAACATGCTCCTGAGATGTTTTGTTTGGAGAGAGAAAGCCATATTGAGTTGGTTTAGTTCTTTTCCAAACTGCAGTGAGTGAAAGGGGGATTGGACCAAGGTATCATTCTATACAAAGTAAACCTTAACACATACTGAAAGCTTGCCTGGTCTGTAGATTGAGAGTAAATCAGTTTTCACTTGACCTCCTTGCTCTTCTTTTCTTTTATTTTCTGTGCTCGCATTTTTCAGGAAAAAGTGGAAAAAATGGATGCAAAATTTTAAAAGTATTTTGGGAAAAAAATACTAAAATGAGGCAATTGAGAAGAGGTATCAGATTTTTTTTTTGATACATCTTTTCCTGGAAATATTATTATAGAGCAGATTTTTTTTTATCTCAAAATGCTTCTAGCTAGAAGCTACCTCCTCCTTTTCCAGACATTTTCTCACTGTGAGTACTGCATTTGATCTGTAGGATGACTGCAAGTTTCCAGACTGCAGTGCTGGCAGACCTGACACAAACCCTGTACATCTGCAGCCTCCTTATATTTTGTTTCTGAGCCTTCAGTTTTGCTGTGTATCAAGCTACTGTAGTAAAGTGTTAATTTAAGACAAAATATTCAGCAGCTTGATGAAGTTATAATTTATGTGGTTCCTGAAAACAGGAAGAGCTGGCTTCTGATTTTGCTTTCTGGTAGGTATTTAATGGGAGTGGATAAAGTGTTAAGTATGTGTGGAATATTTTTTGTGGAATATCCTTTGGTTTTTTGTGTGTGTCTACTGGCACATGGAAAACAACACAAACAACACTGAAATATTATCCATAATTTACTGGAGATGGAATTTATCTCTTTGAAAAATAGTCCATTTTTCTTGATCATATTTCTCAATGTGGAATGTGCCAAAGCCAGACTGCACAGAAACAAATCACAAAAGAGCATTCTTTTATGATTTTATACAAAAAGGATATCTTTTTAGAATTTAAAAAAAAAAAGCAGTCCTTTTAAAATTATTTTTGAAGGGTTTTTTTTTTCATTTCTGGTCATGTAATTTTAATTTAATTTTCAAGTTTAATATGATGTGAAAATCTTAGGTGAAGTAGAAACTAGTAGTGCTAAAGCAATAATACTGCACTGAAGACTTGAAACTACAAATAACTGCAAGCCTTCTCAGACTTTCAGAGCAAGAATTTTAAATTGGCCCATATTAGGCTTATCCAAACTATTTATCAAATCAGTGTTCTGTTCAGAAAGCCTAGTCTGGCCTTTGGTATGTAAAATATCAGAAAGCTGTAGCTTTAGTTTTTATTGCAAATATTTGATTCAGTTCTAGTCAGGCTATATCTCTCCAAATGTGAGTTTGCAAATTGGGAGAAATATTATTGTGCCAGGAAGGATTCCAGCACAGCATTCCTTATTTTATCTTAAAGCTTAGCTATCTACATTGCTGGGTGGTTGCAAAACTTGAAAAAAAGAAGACAACAAAAAGAACTCCACACTGCCTACCACTGTGGGATGCCAGTAGGGGAGAGTTTAGGCTAAGACTGCTGTGCTGTTTTGTTTGAATCCCGAATGCAGCAATAAAAATAGAGACTGAAAGAATCAGCCAGCCCTTGTCACAAAGCAAGTCTTTTTTTTAATGGCTGTGTCAGGCTAAATGTCTGTGCAGACGTCCTTTCTGACCGAAAAAACTAATAATCTCTGCATCTTTGAAACTGAAACGCTGAGCACATATAGCTTGTTAGGTGTTTCCTGCTGCTAAAGACTACTGCTATTTATGTATTTTGTTGATACAGACATGATCAGTTCTTGCATTGAATATGCATTATCTTTGGCCAAGTCTCCTAGAAAATGTTTGTGTTGTGAGTAGTTTGTCCCATGGAATCCAAATTGTGCTCTGAATAAAACCTTAAGATACTAAATGAACTACAAATGAAGAGCATTAGACTTTCATCCAATTGCTACCAGTTAGCAAAAGAGTGTAGAATTAGAAAAGAAGCACAGAGGTAGGAATGAACCAGGTTCATTGTTAGGACAATTCAGCAAAGTGTTCAGCTGGATAGCTAACTTTAAACAGCTTCATGCACTGTATATTTCTAAATTTAAGGGCAAGTAATTATATATAGGTATTCTAGCATACTGGAGCGACAGCAAGCGAAACCTGTAGTGAAACAGCAAGAGATATTTGGATTATCTGTGTCTATGCTAGGTCTGCTTTTTCAAATCTCTGTGGCTTTAGAAACGCTTTCTCTGTCCCATAGGAACTAAGTAGATGTGGAAAGTCCTCAGGAGAACATTTTCTTTAAATGATTAGCCACTTTATAAGTGGTTTTAACTGAGTTGTAAATGTTTCTGAAATGTTCAGTGGCATATTCTATCTATAATAAAATAATAAGCTATGAAGTACATTTTATGCATAAATGCATAACAAGCCCGTATCACATACAGTATCTCTTTGAAAGCACGTGAAGTCTGCTTCGGTGTATGGGGACTGGGAAAGGTAATTTTATTCTTACTGAAATATATAGGAAACCAAGAAACAGCAGATGAGCTAAATGAAAGTCTTTTCAAGGACATAGATCTATCCCTTTGACAAGCTACTTATTTTTCCATGAGAGAATCTAAGTTAGATCTTCCCGTGGAGCCTCCAAGCTGCTGTAGATTGTTGTACTAAACATCGCTTTCTAGATGGTGTTTACACCCTTGATGAGTTTGTGTCATTATTTTAAAGATAAACTTTGACTTTCCATTAATAGACTTCTCTCTCATATATATATTTCAAAGATTACCAAGATTTGAAGTTGGTGGATTTTTTTTTTTTTTTAAGCTTAGTGTTTTAGGTTCTTCAGTGTTGAAAATAAGACAAAAAATGAAACAAGTTCCAAGTTGTGCTGTTTGTAAGGCTAATTCTGTTTTCAGAATTTCCTTCGTACTACAATTTTGTATCACCCTTAGTGTTACTCCAGGAAGTCTTCTGCTCCTGCCCCCTCACATCTGAAAGAATCTTCCTGGATGCCACAGCTGCCTACTGGTGTTACCTCCTAGCTGAAAGCTTTTGATGTTGCATACTGAAGCTTAGCACACAATTAAGATGGCTTTAAATTTCACCTCTGCCTTCCAGACATTAGACTCCTCTGGATAATTCAGAAAGACCTGTCTAAACAGCTACAACACTGCAATTTCCATAGTTTTGTGTATTCTGTCCACTCTCATGCACTCTTCAGTTGTATACCTCAGGCTGTGTATGTCTTTGAGTAACCTCTGGTTGCCTTTCCAGTCTTGGTGCTAAGTCATGGTGGTGCCATGAACACATCGGCCAGTGTACTGTGCTAAAAACCATCAAGCCCTGCGTTAGCCCAGTTTGACATCTAGTACTGTCCAAATGAGGCAATTTAAGGTAAACTCATGCATCTTCATGCTCAGTTTCTATGCCAGAAGTATTTTTTTTTCCAGCAAGGTTCTGGGATGTAAAAGCCCATTTACCTAGAGATGAAAGAATACATTCTCTCTGAGTCATCTATTAACATAATTCAAAATTACAGTTGGGCATATATATCTGCAAAATTAGTTTTTCCCATTGTCTGAATATAAAGACAAATAATGTCTCATTTCAGCCAGGTTTTCAGACGTCTTGGTCTTTATTTCAAAACAGGTCTAACCTAAATTATTCCTGTTCTAGATAAAGAGGAAAGTTGAATCTGTATGTGAGAGACTGTACTGTGGTCCTCACAGATGTCAGTGTTCCTATAAACCTTCTGACAAGCCACTTCTGCCTAGACACATCCTACTAATTTGAGATGCTTATGAGTCATATTCATTATGCCTGTGCCAGGTGCACAGTGGGGCCCTTCAGTAAGAATTGGCTTGTTGCACTCACAGGATTTTATGCGGTGAGTCCCAGAATTGACTTTGCTTCATGAGCATGAGCAATGGCCATGTGGAAGTTTAGTTTTCCCTATGGATTAGGATCTCATACTTCACTGACTTTGGCCTGTTAGGAGCTACATCTATCGTGTCTGATATTTTGATGTGAGCTCATGCTTCATCCTTACTTCCAGCCACAGCAAATATGTATATATATACTCTTGATCTTTTTCAGCTGTTATAAAAGTCTAGCCCTTAAGTGTCTTGAATTCTTTCTTTCCTTTAGAAAATCTGGTTGAAACCAGGCAGTAGTTCAGAAGATGCTACAACCAGGCAGAAAATGAGATGATCAGATGTAATCTTACTAAGTTATCGTAACTAATACTATAATGACTTCTTTTGGTTTCAGTAATGTTTTATTTGGGAGGAAGTTAGCACCTCTGAATTAATAACCTAATGTTCATTAATATTCTGAGGAAGAATATTTTATATGCCTTCTTTTTATCTTGACAGCCCTATTACATTTCTTAGAAAAAGTTTGGATTACATCTCTGTGTCTCAAAGTTATTCCCCTATGGTAATACATCGATGAAATAAAAAAGCAGATTTGGGAATCATGTTTTGGCTATACACAGTTTCAGATGCTTAGCTTGATAAGAGAGCTTCCTCATGGGTTTTCTGAAGCATAGCAATGCCCAACATCTTTAAAATGTTTCCATGGTTATATAACACAAAACAAGGCTTCAGACTTGAATTTTATATTTCTCTAAATTTGGTCGTTGTTGATTTTAAAGCATATTAGATCATCCACAAATAGGAGGCTTTTAGAACATCAAGCTGTTTAGGAACAAGTGGTGGACAGTTTTGGAGAACTTCTCTTTTGCCTTGGCATGTTTTTAGGATAATTCATATACTGGAGATAATTTACAACCCTGATGGTACTATTGCAGAAGCCTTATGTGATGGAATTTATATCACTTTCCCTTTTAGACATTTAAACCACATGTCATTCTAGAAAAACGAGGACAGAGGTCCAACAAAGAAGTGATTTATTTTCAGTTAAAATACTAGCTACATTAAAACCACATGTTATTAAGTACTGTATAACCAAACCATGCTCAGAATAAGGCTTACGATACCAAAGCTTGCCTAAAGTATTTCATTTCTTTTTCTTTAACCCCATACTTTGGCAGTGCATACTTTAACAGACTTTACCTGAGCTGCACAGCACATTGACTATAATTTTCCCTCGAGAAAACAAGTTGTTAAAGTAACAAATTAATTCAGTTCCTTATTATTTTTCTCAAATTTCTAGATGGTTGAACTTTTCTGTCCATTTTAGATGATAATACATCCCTGTGAATCTCTGTCATGAAACAGCATAATAAAATTAATGTTGTTTAATACTGAAATATAATTTTTAAAAATGAAACAGCTTGTTCTTTGGGCACATTACCAACATGAACTGTCTGACTCTCATAACACTCCGGAGAGATAAATAAAATCTCATTTTACAGAAGAATAAACTAATGCACAGAAGTAACTCACGCAAGTCCAAGACTAGAAGGGAAATCAATACAAAGATTAGAATTAGGGGGCCCCAATTTTGTGTACACAGGGCACAGATTCTGAGGACTAGTTGATAGCGTCGTTATGCTACACTTTCCACACCAGATTTCTTAGGATCTGAAGGGAATTTTTTGGTTAAAGCTGCCAGGAGTTACCTGACACTTGGTGGAGATGACCAGTGAAGGATTCATCCTGTACAAGGGCATTTTGCAGTTGCACCAGGCTTCTGTGTTGGTTTTTTGCATGCATGGCTAGATGATGCTAGCCCAGGAAGGGTGCCAAGGGGAAAAGGAACTTAGCTGTCTTACCTGTGTGTGATAGAGTAACTCCTGTGCACTGGTAGATGACAAAACCACATTAAGATACCTGAGTAGGTATCTGTTGTGGTAAGGCAAGTGTTGCCTCGTTGTCCAGATTCTGTTCAATGTGCAACTTGCATGAATTAGAAAATCTGTCCTTGCATTTTCTAAGAACCATACAAACATTCACTAATTAACACAGTGCCCCTTTCTCATTGGTAATCTATGGACAGTGCCTGCCCTAGAAAGGATCTGGCCAGTTACTGTCAAATAATCCTTAAAGAAAGCACAGATCAGAAGCAGCAAATTTCTGTTTGTACGCTTGAGATCTTTCTAATTCAGACATTACAGTCACATCTTGAAATCATTAATAATTCCTTAAGCTTGCCTGGTATTCTCATTTGTCTTGAAATTGCCTAGCTTAAGCAGATCCTGAAGTATTGATTCTGCATGAACAACATGCTAAAATTTGCAGTGGCTTTAGAAAAAGGAAAAGATACAAAAGTTTATGCTATGTGTCTTTTCTCAGCTTTTGAATGCCTAATTGAAATATTGTATCTGTATTAGACAATAGAAATATTTCAGACAACGGAAGCTACTCAGTTAAAGCTTACTAATTTGCTACCTTGTCTTGGATGGAGACCAGTACCAAGTAATGCAGGAGGTGGTGCAATGAACTACAACAGTGGACAGAAGAAGCCCATGTGGTATACTTGACTAGTGACAAGTCTAAATCATAAATTGTTTCACTCAATTTTATCATGACATGAATTAAGTCCAGAATTGTTACTGAACCACCTGCCTGTCCTTGTGTTGTGTAGTGTATGTACATATAAACCAAAGAAAAAATACATGTATATTTTTCTTTTTTAATAGCCTGGTAGGCATGTCTCTAGTCACAGCTCACTGGCTGGCTGAAGTAAACGGTGTATAAACTCACAGAAGGAAGCTATACTGCTGCCTAGTTTGCCTTTCCCAAAGCACTAGAAAACTGATCTTGCTGCTGCTGCCACCAGCACTGGAAGAATATTGTGGAGCATGAAGTGGCAGCTATTGTTTAAATTGGTTGAAGAAGTATATTTTTTGGCCTTCTGCCCTTTGGGCAGCAGCAGGAATGGCAAAGTTGTCTTTCCAATCATCTCTTCATCTCATATTGGAGTTCTGTCCTTCTGCTTCATGCTTCACTTTGTGGCCTCTTGTCTTTGAGATGGCAAAATGTTAGTTTTGCATACTCTGTTTGGCAGTGTGAACATACTTGGGCAAACCAAAAGGACTCACAAGTTAGTCAAGTAGTCAAATGTTGGAGGAAGGTGATGGTTATATTAGTAATTGACATATGCACCTCAGTAAAAAATGTTACTGTCATGAAAGTGAATTTATGACAATATGGCCCCAAATTTATTGTCTTCCATTGGTTTTGTTTCCTAAGTATAATGCAAATTATCTTATATTTTCCCTGATTATAATTCTGATTCTCTTTATGTGGTCTTGAAGCCTTCTTTCCTGCCCCCCACCCCAACTTAAGGTTATTTTCTGTGTTTCTTTTACATTTCATCATCCAATTGATGTGTCTTCTCCCTTTCTCTAGATGTTTCCAGATGTGTAGCTGAGAGGAAGTACACCCAAGAACAAGCTCGAAAAGAATTTCAACAAGTGTTTATTCCAGAATGCAATGATGATGGCACATATAGTCAGGTTAAAAAATTTTTATTATCTTATCTTGCATGTCTGAAAAATAAGCATGTGTGTGTTTGCAAAGGGTGAATAAGACAGAAATGTAAAGAAATGAAATGTAATTTCAAAATGAAATGCAATTTGCCTTAATAGTGATGTTAAAAAACAGAAGGAAAACTCACATTTTGTGCCAGCTGAGTCTTGTTGTTTTTTTTCAGTATTGGCCAGCAAAAGAGCCAAACATTACTGTTATTCATATGATACACTCCCTATTCTCCTAGGCTGAGACAGCTGAGTCATCCTTGTAGCTCTATGAATACTTGTCAGATGGTCAAATATTTGGAGTTTCTGATCTATTCCTGATCTGTACCAGAAGTCATGTGATCAGAGTCTATATCAGTGCTACTAGCGCAAATCATACAGGATTCTTCTCTTTCCTCAGCTGCATTTTTGCACAAGCAAATGGCTGTGCACCAGCATATGGCTAATTTACTTAGGTTAGATCATATAATTCAGAAGCGTCATGTCTAGATGTTTACTCTGTGATATACACTCCAATCAAGGTTGCCTTCTGCTGCCTTTGTGATACATTTCAATTGCTGATTTGTGCAGAAGACAATCCTTTTTTGTTTTAAGCATGGTGAGGAAGTGATACTGGCCCTCAGGACATATAATGCAATTGATTTCTGAAAGGAATTCCAAGAGTTTCCTTCCTGACAGCTTGGGATATGAATAATGCTGGCAGAAGCACTCTGTCCTGCACTTTCAGTGGTGAACAATATGTTCTCTGTGTGGAAAAAAACTTGAGATTGCTTGCATCAGGAACAGTTTATGTGTCTCTTGAGGAGCTTTGTTGTGAGGTTTTCATAACACCTGCACTCCCCTGAAATAGGGCATAAACAACCACATATTTCAGTAGTTTCCTCTTCCACTGGATTCTGAGAGACTACCTCACTTTTCTTGAAAGAAGCTCTTCTTTATGCTGAAGAATCATTTGTACGATGGTGGTTATAGTGCATTATGGTTTACCATTCTACATTTTACCGATGTACATAGTTAGCTGGACACAATACTCATGTTGTGAATGCTTCAGGATAACAGACACATGTCTGACAGACTGCATGTGATTCCTGTCATTGCTAACAGGTTCAGTGCCACAGTTACACTGGATACTGCTGGTGTGTCACTCCCAATGGTCGTCCAATCAGCGGTACTGCTGTGGCCCACAAAACTCCCCGCTGCCCAGGTAAGGATTGTTCAGCTGACTGAGTCTTACAAATTATCTTAAAAATAATAGTTGTGCCATCTGATTAGACTGAATAAGAAAATTTGTCATCAGAGAAGTTGTTCAGCACAGAAACAGGTGCTTGTAGAACATTTGGACGCTCCATCCTTGAGGATTTTCAAAAGTTGACTGCACAAAAGTTGGTCTGTATTTTAAGCTAGCTCTGCTTGAGTTCTTCTGAGATCACTGCCAACTTAAATCTTTCTGTGATTCTGTAATGCATCTACTTTATTTGTTTTATAATCTAGCTACTGAGGGATTTTTCTGCAGTGGTCAATTGTATGATGTTTGTGTGTAACTATATGAAACCTGCAACTGACTTGCGGAAGTAGATCTTTCTTTACTTTGTAACTCTCATGCTTGTAAACTCATTGCAAAAAACAAAACAAAACAAAAAAACAACAAACCCTAGAGGTCTTCATTTTTTTCTTTATATTTTAAGCGTTTTGAGAAAAAAATCCACACTCTCAATGAAAAATATTGATTGTGAATGTCTTGATGTGTGATATAGCCCAGGGAAAGAACACCCACAGAATATCTAATGAATGGCCAAATCCAGAGGAGAAATAAAATTTTAAAAAGTGCTAGGAACATATTGAAATCATTGTCTGTAGAAATTAATTGGCAAATTGAACTCATTGCCATGTGTACTGACCTTTGTCGTTCATTGGAACAATTAACAGGTTCACTGTTTTTCAGGAATTTGCTTTTGAATTTATTTCATTGACATTGATAATAAATATGAAAAATCCCCAGTACAGGAACAGTTGCCAGAATTGCTATTCACCTAGTCTGAAGTTGACACAATTGCACCATTTCAACAAAAATAGCTCTAAAATGACTTGAACTGTATATATTTCGTTTCTGCTCATGCTGCAACACCATTCTCTGTCAGAATGGAAGAAATAACTTAAAATTTCAAAAAGCTAACCCCGTAATAGAAATGAATCTGTAAATAAGTTGATTAAAGCCCTTGAGGGAGTTCATGTGGCCTGATCTTCTTCAGTTGTTCAGGTATCGTATTGATGTTTTTAAAAAGTAGATGGAAAAAGTAGAGGGAAAATACCATTAAGTTTTAACAAGTATCATAAAGAGTTAATTCCTTTTCTAAGGTTTGTCGTATTTAAGTGATTTGCAGTCTTCCATGCATCTTACTTAAAAAGTGAACTTTAACCAGAAGGAATTATTTTCAGAATAATCCATTTGATCCAGTCTGAAAAGTCACTGTGGCATGACAGTGAATTGTGAAAAATAACAAATTTTAATGAAATTGTTGTTTATAACTTCAGCATGTTTTCAGAAGACACAGACAGTGAGGACAGTTTTTATGTGCTTCAATGTACTATTAAATAGTGTTGGTTTTGTATGTCCTTAAACAAGGTTTCTCTGAAAGTGCATCTGGTAGTGATAGAACAGGAGAGAATAGTTTTAAACTAAAATGCGTAGATTTAGCACTTAGGGATATTATTTACTTGGCATGGTGGTGATGGACTGACAGTTGGACTTGATCTTAGAGGTCTTTTCCAACCTTAATGATTCTATAATTCTCTTATTCTAAAAGAAGGGATATTTAGGTTAGATAATAGGAATAAACTCTTTACTCAGAGGGTGGTGAGGCACTGGCACAGGCTTCCCAGAGAAGCTGTGGATGTCCCATCCCTGAAGGCATTCAAGGTCAGGTTGGATGAGGCCCTGAGCAGTCTCATTTGATGGGTGGCAGCCATGCCCACAGCAGAGGGTTGGAACTAGATCTTTAAGGTCCCTTCCAACCCAAGCCATTCTTTGATGATCCTATGATGATTACTTTTGACTCAAAATTTTGGTGAGTTTGTTACTGTACATTTATTATTATTATTATTATCAAGGAGAAGCTGCTGGATAGATTCAATTTAGTTAATAGATTGATATGAGAACTATCCTATCTGGAGAAGAACCAAACCCCAGTTCGTCTCAAAGGTATTCATGTGCCTAGCAGATAAATTACCAGACTGCTTCAGCTCATTTTGGGAGGTGTGGGAAGGGAAATTAGTTTTGCAGAAATGCTAAGAAGAAGCATTCGATTTTAATTTAGTAGCTCCAGAGTAAATAGACTGCTCCAGTGTCCAGGTGAGTATGTAGAGTCTGTTTCTGCTCCATGGAAGATCTTGGGTAATTTTGCAGTTGTTATTAGATCCTTTGGGACTCTTTCCGCAGATTTTCTACCCTGCTTGTATCACTGCTCTTAAATTTCACTGCTCACCACTTCTCCTTTGTCTCTCAGGAAAGATGTCCAGCTACATCAGAGCTCAGATATAGATTTGATATACTAGGAGATTTTGCAGTAGTGGTGGATAAGAGTTCAGTCTTGAAGAGTCCGGAGAAACTGTCTCATTCAGCAGAGAAGGCAGCTACAGATTTTCCAAAAAGTTATGTGGTATAATAAAGCAAAACTTTGCTATTATGTTGTAGGCTGAAACCCTGAAGCACAACTGCACCCCTCTCCCATTTCCCAGTATATGTTCAAAATTGCCATCTGCTTAGAATAACAGAGGTTTTTTTTTTTCCCCCAGAAGTTGAAGCTTTCCAGGTCAACATTGATTCCTTTTTATACTTTCTTTTTAGTACCACCATGCACAGGAATTATGGACAATATATTAGTGGGTATACTGATGTTGGAGAAATATACTCCTGTCTTAACTAGTGTTCCAGGGATGCCATTATTTCCAACACTATTTAGACAATTTCTATCTTAGGATAAAAAAGTATCACATGCATATTTTTTATTTATCTACAATAGCTGTGTGAGTAATTCTGTGCTCATTCTTCTGTTCTGGTTGCTTTTATTGAAGCTGTGTTTTTTTTAGTTAGACATAAAAAATGCAGAAAGTTGCAGGTTATAAGGTACATTAAAAAGGCAGAACTGTTTGATGTAAAACCTTCACTTTATCTATTTGATCTTTACCTGAAAGAAGCTCCTCTTCCATCCTTCCTAGTTCTTCCCACCCGAACACTTGTTACTGCCAAAAAACACCCGATAAATCTCAGAATGCCATTCCACCCCATGGAAATAATCTCTGCTGCTGCGGGAGCAGTGGTGAGAAGGAGCGTAAATCAAACACATTCCCATGACAACACTGAAAAGAAAGCTCCTTAAAAATGATGAATGTACTCCCAATCCTTTCACTAAAGAACACCAGACATAAAAAAGACATTTTTATAACTCCTCATCTCTTATCAGTACTAAAGGGAGCTGCAGAAATTCCATAGGCAGAGTACTGGGAAATGGGACAGAAATAGAGAAGCAGGTGTTAAATTATCTTTGGAAAATACTGTGTTGTACTGTAGGGTTTTTATGCCACATTCACTCTTTCAGGGTTCTGCCAGTGGGATTACAGAGATATGGCCACAAGTTTTATTGTTCTGTGATGTAGTTTTGCTACCTCGTATTTAAAATGATGTTAGCATCTTTTAAGTCCAAAATCAAGTACCTTTAAATGTTTAAAACTCTTCCTGTCTGTATAATATTATCATCAGATAATATGTTGAATATGAATGCATTTTGTAAGGCAACAGACACTTTGGTTTATATTGTATTGGTTTTTTTTTTTTTCAGTTGGGAAAATTATCCATCCTTAATTTATCTAGTTCTTCTGTCCCTATATGTAGTATTTTCCCTATACAGACACTATCAGACACACATATATATAATATAGAGCAGAATGGGAAATTTACTTTCCTGTTTCTTGATATTTGCATTGATTACATATCAGGTATTCTTTAGCAGGAGATGAGGCTTTCACTTTATATTTTTCTCTTTTGAAGCCCACCCACATACGATCAGAACTGTAGAAAATGTATGTGCTAAAATCAGAAACCACAAAACACTCACTATATTCCCTGGAAAGTTAATTGTGCCTCAGAAATCATTTGACTGAAAATGGGCTGAATTGTGGGTTTTGCCATAAACTAATGAATGATTCTGTAATTTTTTTTTTTCTTAATTCACCACAATCATCAATGAACAAACAGAGGAGAAAAGCTGAAATGGTACTAAATTCTTCTTAATAAAATAATGCTGCTGAATCTAATAGGCCTCCTTGCCCTCTCCCCTTCCATAAATATACTTATGTTGTGATTTGGTTGCTTACAATGCAAGAAGCAGATTGTATTGCCTTTTACATAAGTTACGTGTTGCTATTTCTATTTCATGCCTGGCTGAAAATTTGAACATTTGTTGTGAGTATTGAAGACACAGCTTCCTAGAAATCTGGAAATCCATCTTCCCATTACCATTTTAAACTAGCAATACTCAAATATATTCAGAAAATGTTAGAAAAAAATGATATAAGCTCAGTTACCTCTCCACTTCCAATTTAGGAAAAAAAATACCTTTCTGATGCATAGTTGAAAATTCAGGATTAAAGAGTGTGAAGGGTACTTATTTCCCTTTTTAGGAAGTTCTAAGGCTATTTCTGTTCATTTCTTAAGACTACAAAAGCTAATGTTTGCCCACTAATTTTGAACCTAATTTTCCTAGTATTCATCTAACGTCATAGTGAGATCAGTTTCACTATGGCAAAGTTAGCCTTTGTGAATGATACTATCTTCCACATCTATCCATCAATTTTCCTTCAGAATTTAGGACTAATAAAAGCAAAGTGTAGAAGAATATCGAATGTGGTGCTGAATGTACATAGAAACAAACAGTATCATTCTCAAACTGAGGCTTTACTTATCACTCTGTAGTGCAAAGGAACCATCAATGGGGCTTCATCACACATATACCTATGCTGAAGACCGTTTGTACTCACAAACTGGTGTAAATCACTTTAGTGTGGATGAGAGTGAGACCTAAAATCTCTGTATTTATGAGAGAATTTATAGTTGTACTCCTGTACCTCAAAATTGTACTGAGAAACTATGGAGTTAATTGCACCTGGATGAAATTTGAGGAAAGATTGGATCACTGGTCTTTAGTGCAATTAGGAACACCTGTAATTTTGTGCATAGTACTTCCTAAAACTGAATCATCTGAGTTCAGGTTTGGCCTCTCAGCAAAGTCAGGCCAAGTACCTAAAAGCTCTTCAGTTAGCACAAAGGCAAGCATCTGCCTCCTCTTCAGGGTGAGCAATGGGGATTAGTATTGCAGTCTATTTATAGCAAGCCATCCCAAATACTTTTGGATCTACTTTCTATGAAGAGACTGGCATGTGTTTTTCTTGTCTGAATTAATATTAATGCATTACTAAGTATATTGAATTTCTAGAAATTCAAAAGCGATGAAGTGAAAACATACAAACAGGCAAAAATTAAACAAGTCCACATTAGACTGTTTTTGATAGGGATGCACAACAGGTGTGTTAGAAGCTGAATCCTCCAGAAGGTAATGCCAGCTTGGCTGCATTATCATGTGTTCTTTTGTGGAGGTTTTCCAGTCAACTTGCCAGGTCTGTGATGTTAGTTGCCTTTCCTCTGGCAGACTTCTGTGTCTATACTTCATGCCGAAGTAACCTTCCATTCAGTGTGGCGAACAAGGCCTTTCATTTAGTAGGCTTTCTCATTTAAATTGCTCTTCTATAACAGCTTTGTTGTGCTGAAAGGTTATTCTTTTTGTAATCCACAGTGAATTTTGGTCAATTATTTTATACACTTTTGAGCATCTGTCAAATATTTTTCACTTTAATCCTGGTGTATGTAAGGAGAATTGATGTGGTAAAAACTGATAGATATTATGCTTTATATTTGACCCTTCTGAGAGAAAAAAAAAACACAAATTTCATTTTAAACTTTTTTTTTATGCATCAGAGATGGATATAAAGACAAGTAGCTAGCATGAGGATCATACAAACCATTGTAGTAGTGAGACATATAACTGAGAAAAAAGGCATTTTTCCTTTTTGAACCCTGAGGCCAACTAGTTCTTGCAAAAACTGCTAAGAAAACCAGTGGATTCTCCATTTCTTGTTGACTTCAAACGAAGACTGGTGGGCTGGCATTCAGGCTGATAGAATAAGCTGTTAAAACACACCTCCTGCAGATTTCATCACTCCTTTCCCACCACCGCTGCCTCCCTTCCCAGGGCCCCAGCTCTGAGGATGCCTCTCTCCTGCAGCCAACCCAGGCTCAGGCTCTTAAGGCCTTGTCCGGCCTGGCCTTTCCAGCACACACAATACAAAGCTAAAATACTTGGTTTGCAAAGGAAGAATTTTGTGATATTATTGCTGTAATAAACAAAGATGAATTGTTGAAGCTGTGTTTCTTAGAAAAAAATATTAAATATGAAAATATTTTTTTCTGGTTAATTTCTTTCTCCAATTGCAGGCTCAGTGAGTGAGAAACTGCCACAAAGAGAAGGTGCAGGAAAAGCAGGTAAATATTTTAAAAGTCCTTTTAATAGGGATTAAAATAGCTGTGGGATATACCACCTTGATTTTCCATAGGTTTAAATTATCAAAGAATAATCCTCACCTATTATATTTGCATACATAATACATATACATGCATATGTGTATATGTGACATATTTTTCTAGTCTTAGCTCTATGGAATTTGCTATTCTGTGCTGTTTGGAAAAGAACTTTCCTTCCCATAGCCATAATCTGAATTATTTTCTTATGTTGTTCTCTTGCCTTGGAGGACAGATTATTCTGTTTGATAAAGCCAGCATTCTGAAGTCCCATGATCTAGGGAATAGAGTCCTTGCTTTATCTCCATATCAACCAGTACTCATGTCATCTTGGACCCAGCACTTTGTTCAACACTGTGATTAATTCAAGTGATTGCTTAAATTCATGGCCAGATGATCATTGTTCTTAGAGATAGATCACAGTGTGTATCGTGTTGGCTGGACAAAATCTGATGCAACTCCAACATAGCTGGTAGATTTAAATGAAGGAGATATCTTTTCTTTAAACAAGATTAAAGCTCACACTCTCCAAACACTTTAAATAACTTTCGATTCAGCTGAAAATAATATTCTAAATATTGCTGCCAGTTAGAAGGGGATAAATTAATTTTAAAGAAGTTTCTCATATTTTGTGTAAATGCTAATGACTATCCAGTTTGGTCCACCATAAATATAACTGAAATAAGTTTTACAGGATTTTTTGCAGCATTATAATATATCCATAATATATCCTAGATTTAAGTAATTTACTGTACTGTTAAGAAACTCAGTGCCTATTTTAAGGCTAATAATGATGAGGTACTTGAATTAGCAGTGGAAAATCAGTTCTTTGTGCATTTCCAGATAAATTTCTGGGAAAATTTGTTTTGGGTCAGTCCTTTTATTTTCACCTTTGAACTTTATGAACTATTCCATATATAAAATGTGGTTTTTTTGTTTGCTTGTTTATGACTGGGAGGGCAGAGTTGCTGAAGCCTGAATGAATGCCCACAGAACAAGGAAATTAAATGAAGACAGTTTATCATGCCTCTCTTTGCATCACATGTATTTGTGTCTAAAATGGCACAGTTGCATTTCACTCACACCTTGTTTTTATTCTCCAGCACAAGCCTGCAGCACAAAGGGCCGATGTCCTGGTTCTCAGGTGGTTCATGGCTTTTCGCAGATACAGCTAGCTCCTTCTCTTCTAACAAGTCACTGCCATATACTTTACATGAAATAGCATTGTCAGAGACATCGCAATCTCTTTAGGGCCATCACAGAGTAATGAACTGGATCTGTTATCTGAGTTAAAGATGTGTGCTTTTGCTTCATTGTCAGTGTAGTAAAAGTGTTTTACAGTTCAGCTTGACAGAGCACGAAAGTAGTTTTTGGAATAAATTCAGAATGCTCCCCTTCCTGCTCATTGTCCCTCAGCATGTTCCTGTGGACTAACTGGGAAGTGCCCAGGTAGAGGAACTGATATTCAAACCCAGCAAGACTAGGAAGGTCCACAACATTCCTGCTGATACAGAAGACGTGCCCCAAACTTGTTCGGTCTTGATGATTATACTCAAGAGTATACACTCAGCCTGAGACAGTCTTTTCTTCCAAGATGCCCCACACAAACTCAGAAAGCATTTTCTAGAGGGCCGTATCTGTTGCAGTTGTGCATCTTGCTTTCTTTGAGTACTCCAGTACTGAATAAAAAACTCCAGCTGCAAATTTTGGAGGTCAGGAACTCTGCTTGCATATTTACAGATTTGCATGTTAAATCAAACAGGAACAAAGCTTAAAGGATTAAAGTATATTTCCCCTGCACCATAGTTCTCTCCTTTAGCCAAAGAAAATATTCAGATTATTTGAAAAGCATACGTGTTAGAGATGGGAGCATGTATCTTTTCTCCTGAATCTTAGCTGACTGAAGAACTCTTTTCTTATTAATGGAACTCTGATAACAGAATGGTTTGTTTATATCTGTGCACGTATGTAGCGGAATGCAGGTGCCGCCCAGAAAATCCTATGCAGTTCACATTTGAAACATCTTATTAATATGAAGATGAATTGCTCTGTAATTGTGATGGTTTATTTAATTTTGTTTTGATCAAGGAAGTTGAACATCCTTCTTCATTCTTAGCACAAAAGATTTTTATGAAAAATGAAAACACTTTGACAGAGCACAAGCAGAAAATTAATGTGAACATCCTCCTTCACATTAAGGGTACTACAGGATCTGCTATAGCTCCTCCAGTTCTGGGATGCTGTTGCTTTTTAGGTTACACAGATGTCCCATACTAACTGTTTGATTTGATGGAGAACAAAAGAAAAGCTCTTTCATTTTTTTTAGGAGGACGTAAGGCCTGTTTTATGACTGTTAATGCTGCAGTCAAGCATCTGAGTGTTGGGATTTTTAACAAGTATTTATATTCATAAAGTGTGCCTTAAATGTTGGTTAATAAATACTGTTTAAATGAACAGAGTTATTTGCCAGGAGTATGATTTTGATTGGGCTGATAACTATTAAAGCTTTATATTGTATTATATTAGAAGAATTATATTTTAATTCAGGTAATAACTTAAGATCAAATGAATCACAAACTGAAACTGTATGTAGAAAGATGATCATAGAAAAATGTTACTTAAATGCCAAGCAGAGTTTGTGTTTGGGCTCCTGGTAATATTTACCCACCAAAACTGCTCTCTAAAATAATCTGGACATTTTTTGAATCACATGCTGATTGGTGATCTAAATGCATGTCTTTATTTTCAAGAAACTGGGATGTTTGATGGCCTCTCTGAAATTAATGATCTTATTCCACCACGCAGGAGACACCACAAAAATGCCAGCAAAACTAATGGGAAGTAATGGTCTGTGATATCATTGGAGCAAAGTATCTTGTCATTGAAATGGACAGGATGAACATTCTTTCTTTAATGAAGTCTCCTTATGCTTTAGTTAAAACATTTTGCAATTTAGATAAGTTTCTATTGCTGCTGCTTTGCTTTTGTGAAAATCATTGAGCTCAGTGTTCCATGTCTCTAAGTTCAGTTTTGCATGCATATCAGTATTTACTTGGCATCTGTATTTGTTATGAACTAGCCTCCAAATGAGAAGGTCAGAGACCTTCTAAACTCTCTCCATCAAAAGAAAGTTCCACAATTACCTTCATTTCTAGATTTTATGAAAATTCCAGGAAAACAACCTAGAAATTCTGCTGGTCTGAGATCCAGTTGCAAAACTGTACAAAATTCTCATAAAACCCTTGCACAAAAGTTGCTGTTTGCTGTGGGGCACCTTGGTCTTGGAATTAGCTCCATTTTATGGGAAACAGCAACAACTAGAAAATAGGTACTGTGAAGGCCTACTAATGTGCATTTACTCAATATCTGAAATAATTTTAAATAACAAAATGATAGTATGGTAAAGGTATGTCTTTCTCAGAAATAGCTAATTTAAAACTTTTTCATATTGAAATTTTATTTTCCAGCACTGCGTCCACTATATTTTACTGAGATGAAGATTATCCACACACTCCTCCTATTTCTGTAAATTTTCATCCCTCTTGTTTTGCAGTAATGGTTGATTGTGGACTAATGGAGATAGCTGACTAAAGGATAAGAATAATGCAAACAATGTTCTGTTTGTTTAATTCACAAATCTTGCTTATAATCTTGCTTCATTTTAAGGTGTCAGCATGTCTGCAACCACTCATTCATCTCAGGCTGCTTTTGCTTTCACAGGGCTTACCCCTTCGATACATTTACCCAATTACTTCCTCAGAAATACTCATTTGTTCAATGAAGAATTGTTGTCTGGGAACCTGATCACTTCATGCCTTATCAAAGACCCTGCAATCAGTTCATCAGCCATAACCTTAAAATCCATCCATTTATAATCTGTAGTCTGCAGATGTAAAGTATCTGTGCTGTGCGGTACATGTTAATTATGCTTAAATTTCTGTTTGTTTACCGGCCGGGGCTATGTGCAAATCATTAGCATCAGTCATGTATGTACACTTATTTAGCTTACTCTCATAATTGTAGTCTCCTTGCAAATCTTTTCCATTCTGAATTCAGATGATGCCTCAGCTCCTGCGCTGGAGACTCAGCCTCAAGGTGATGAAGAAGGTAAGCACTGACAGGAATTTTAACAGTGTGATATTATCCAATGCAATATGGACAGCATCGAATACTACCTTAGAACTAGAGTAACTGCAGAGGCTGATTAGACTTCCTGAAATTACAAGAAATTAAAAACCTGTCTTTTGGGGATAAAGTCAGAAACCACTGTCAAGTCTTTTACTACTGAATTTGGTGGGATAGATCTGAGGTGACACTTCAGCTATGGATTCCTGACAGTAGCAAATTTATTACCAATACTCAGGGCACAGATAGGTTTTAAACTTGAGCCACAGTGCAGATTAAAACTGAATGGCTGAACAAGGAAGTTAAAGGTGTGGATGCTACCCTCAGCATACTGTCTAGCAATGTGAGGTCAGAGATTGGTGTTTTGTCAGGCTTATTTGCATCTGGGGAAGTTCAGTGCTCTGTAAATGGAAAGCTCAAGGCCCATATGCAGTGGTAGTCGTGTATTGTGACTGTCTTAGCATTCAGTGTAAGTCTCACAGAATCTGATCTAAAGTGACTATGTATTTTGGGTCTGCATTGGGAGATTTTTATTCTGATTAAATATAATTTTATTCTACAAGTATTTATTTCAACCTTTTGTTTAAATGGAATAAGAAAAAAACTGTTCATGCCTTTGTGTGACTAAAGATTTTACCTATTCTAATACAGACCCTTTTCCTTCTTAGTATCCACATATCTTTAAAACAAAACATGTATTATTTAGCTGCTGGTAACTTCTAGAAAACTGTAACATTTACAAACTTTTCTCTGTTTTTTTCTTAGATATAGCTTCTCGTTATCCTACATTATGGACTGAGCAAGTAAAGAGTAGACAAAACAAAACCAATAAAAGCTCAGGTAAGAAGATGTAGTGTCTTTATTTTGCAGAGATCCTGTGAAGGCATGCATTGAACCTTGCCAAAACTGCAGCTATTTAAGTGAAAGTTTTTTTAATAATCATTCTGCTTCTGCCTTTATCGTATGATTGCGAATTAATGATTTGCATTGAGATGATTTTGTTGCCTTATGGCATGCATTGATTTGTATGGAAACAGTTTTGGCTGGGCTTTACTAAGTGTACAGTGCCAGTATTCCACTTAATTCTGTGGCTCACATCTATACACATTTGTGAGTGGATCTGACATTTATTTTTATCTTCCTCTTTAATTCTCTGTTTCTTTGTTACCTACTTCTATTTTTTTTTTTCTATTTTTTCTTTTTTGGCAATGCACAGCAAGAAGTTACTTGGAAAAGAACAGTGAAGTTTGCGTATATTTGGTACTAAAACTTAGGAGGCAAACCTGAAAACAAGAAAACTCCCATCAGAAACCAGTTATCAGTTAAAAGGAAATTGGAAAGACAGTGTTTTTTAATTACATCAGTTATCTGTTATTTGCAAACTGATTGCCAATTTGGTGTGGATTAATTATGTTGCCTTTTAAAATAATTGTTTAATTTTAGTTTGACTTTTTCCACCACTTTTTGGAATGTGGAAACCTGTACAAGGAATATCAAAGTGAATGTCTTAAGACTGAAACCTGTGAAATATTCAGACACGCTCTTCTCTGGTAGGCTTGGAGTATTGGTGCCGTCCTCATTGTTCCATCCTTCAGTAGGATAATCTTTAGAGAACCTTCCTGAGTTTCCTGGTTTCATTTTCTCTGGGAGAAAACTTTAGTTTGAAAGGGAACATTAATGATACAGACCATTACTCAGTAAATCACACAAAAGCACATTTTAGGTCCGGTGGAAATTGAGGCTGTGATTTACCTTAAGTACTGTGCTTAAGTATTTTACTGAATTGAGGCCCAAAGGCACTTAAAAAGACAAGCAATCATCATAGGAAAGGCATATTCTTACTAAGAGGTTTACAGACTCCTTTTTTTAAGCTGTTTTTAACATCAAGGCAAAAGTTATTAATGTTTTTTCCTCTCCTCAATGCACCAGTAGGCACCTGGGGAAAGGACCATAAGCAGTTTATAGAGAAGAGAAGCAAACACTTTCCATGCTGAAGATTTATTCTGTCATTTTCTTAGCCAATGTAAGCAAGAATTGAAATGCTTCAGGATTTCTCGGTGTTAAGTCTGTATAGAAATATGTCACTTACAGAAGTGTTTATTTCATTTTTACAGTGCTAGATTTACTAGTGAGATCTAAAGCAAAAGTTCTTGAGTTTGCAGTCCTGCTGCAGGAAGTGAAGGCTTAAACATATACACAGAAAGTTAGGGAGACATCAAAGAAAAGGTGGATTTGTTACTGGGAATTTGTCTCGTCCAGTCTTTCTAAGGATGTTATTTGCAAAAGAAGAAAGGCTGGTAGTGTAGTCTTGTCTGTATTGTGGTCACTGGCCGGTGGTGCATTAACATCTAAGGCACAACTGTACTGGATTTACTGACAAGACGACTTTCTTGCAGATGTGTTACGTACACAGGATCACAGGAGGGTTTGTGTATTTGTGTGACACACCAAGACTGGCAGAAATCAGCAGGCATGACATAGCCAGCATTGCTTTAGAACCTGATGTGCCAGGAGGGCACTACTGTCTCTGCTGTTACTTCTCTCATGTAATTAATATGACATTACCTACCCAAATGAACCTAGGTGCTAAAACAGTGTCTTCATCAGTTATGTTTGACAGTGTTTCTCCTCTGGATGCTGGAAATGCAGTGTGTCATGTGAATGTATTTTTATAAGTTGTTTTGGTGGCTGAGCTTCACTGATACTCAGTAACCAGGCCTTTCAAGGTCTTGAAAAAAACTAGGTGAGATTTTCTCCTTATTACCTCTCAGAGTGGTGCCAAAGCTTTTGGAGATGTCCAGTAGAAGAACTCTGGGCTGATTCATGTGTGGAATAGGAAGGGCCTCATGACTGATTCCAGTGGATTGTAAACTAACCATGTTTGGACACCTAGGCTTCAATGTCAGGGATAAATACAGATGTCTTTGCTCAGTTTACTTAGAAAACTCTGATTCAGACTTGGACATACAAATACAACTTGAAACACATCCATCTGAGTAAAATGAGGAGAATTTATTTCTACGTATGCATTGTGCTTATAAGACAAAAGATGAAGCCCAGTTTACTGATAATGGGCCATATTCTCCATTTTTCTTCTATAGTAATCCAACTGCTTTCCAAGAAATTCTGGTGCTAATAATGCAGTGACTCAGCCCTGCCTATATGAGATAAACAAAAATAGGCAAAGTAAAATCATAATGCTAAAAATTTCATGCAAACCCCAAATACCCTACTTAAAGCTGCCCACATTTGTCTTTATTGCTTTTATTTTTTTTTAACCTGAGTATATGTGCTAATATGTCATAATCAATAAGGCATGGACATGAAAAAACTTGTCTAGACCTGAGAAATAGATCTGCTTTGATAAGATCGATTGACTAGCCTATTTTTATGAGTTAAGAATTACAGGTGACTACATTACATTTATTATACTCATCTGGCGTAGTTTGCTTTTGCTACTCTGTGAATGACCTGCCAATTATAATTAGCCAATAAATCTAGTATAAGCTTTTAATTTTTGGAAGATAAAAAATAATGCCTGAGCGTATTCTAATTTATATTAGTTATCCATTGCTTCCATTTGATTTAAATCATCCTGAAATAATTTAGCACAGGGAAATGATATTTGGGAGACTTACAGATGCAGGGCATTAAATTACTGAATTATATATACATACTGTATAATGATTTCTGGTGCATATGCTATTTTCTGGTTCAGAGAAACAGGCCTTTTCTGCTCAGTGAAGACACTTGAAAAGTGGTATTTAACCTATCAGCCCTTGACAACAAAACATTACTCCAGGCAACAACAACAAAAAAATTGTTGGATCATATAACAATAGCTCTGTTTAGAGTGGTGGATTTGGCTAGAAACATCCGACTCTCTCCATATTAGCACGTTTTGCATTTTGAAGATACATGTATATTTCGTCTTTTCTTTCCAGAATCTGACTGCTAAAATAATACAGTGTTTGCTGTAGAATATGTTTTGTATGTATGCCTCTGTGCCTTGCTAGATATCTCAAGACTTTTTTTTCCTTGACTTCTTTCTACTCCTACACTCCTCATTTCTTTACCCATTTCACAGAAGATATTTGTGATTTGCTGTGTCACATTGACAAAAATAAGAATTGTAGCAACAGTTAGCAAAATAAGCTGGAGCTTATTTTCAACCTATAATGTTAGGATCTGTATTTAGATGAACTGAATCCCACTCTGATATCAGCTGAAAACTCAGGTAGCATTCTTTTAGAGCTTTTGTGTTGTATGAAGAACACAGGGACAGAAGATCTTTTGCTTTGAAGAAACCGGACATTTTGGACCATGTCCTTAGCAGTTTAGTTTAGCATCAGGGCTGGGAGCAGCCAGGATGTGGGTGGACACTACCCAGCAGTGCAAATACTTTCCCCATCACCTAACAAGGAAAATGCAGTTGCCTGACAAGAGCTCAGGTTGGTCTATATAGCTCTTAGTTTCTTGGTACATCTGTCCTACCAACAGTTTTTATCACTGTTTGATTTGTGGGAACCAAGATTGCCATTTTTGAGAAGGTGTATGCCATTTTTTGAGTATAGGCAAAGGCAGGGTAACTTCACTTTTGCCAAAACAGACAGTGAAGCTTAAGGTTCATTTTGTTAACTTGCATTTAAGAGAGAAGTTTTTCTAATAGTTTGTTGTGGTATCTCCGCAATGTTTAATAGGCAGTTACGTTAATGTGTAAAAATTCTTAAAGTACTGGGTAATTTCTAAGTACAAATCTGTCCACCACACAAATGAGAATAAATAATGACAGTGTAGAATTTCATTAATCTTGCAAATGCAGAATGCAAAAGCTCACCCATAATCTGGAATATACTTACGTATGTGCTAAAGAAGATTCTGGTGATAATATAATTCAAAATAAAAGAGCCAGGGTCAGTAATGTATCCTCCAGTACTACGAATATACTGAGATGCATTGCAGTCTTAGCTATTTACCATTTGGTCCTGGATTATTCTTATTAATATTTTATGTACTGCTTCCTCAAAGACGGAACAGAATGGCATTATTATAACTAATGATTTGCATGTTCTCTGATCAGATTAGTGCTTTACTTAATGAACATTGAAAATAGCGATTGAAAAACTTGGGTTTTGTTTTGTAGATAATGTGGTATGACCAGTAGAATAGAAGACAGGAAGAAATGGTCACATTTCTTTGTACTTCATCAAACTTGATTTTGATTCATGTACTGAATTTTAAACACAAGAAATCAGTGGATAGTAATTTAGGACCCCTGGCAGTCCCTGGCAGAACTCTCAGACTGTGGTTCCAGAACAGTTCATGCTCTACCTGCATACTGCTTGTTCACCCAGTTGTCCATGTGTAATCCGGATCAGGCACAGGCACGTGATCATATGATGTGATGCTTGTTCCAGCTTTATGCCTTCTGCCAGCTTTATTCTTATATGCTTGAAGCAGTTACTGGAGGACAAGCCATACATTCACCAGTGTCAAATAGAGTCAGCACAGAGGAAACACTGTTCTTGCATAAAGCCTACAGAGGGAGAGCCAGGCTGTTAATATTAACACTTCTGTACAAAAATTAGTGCATCATCTGATTATAAAATTTGTGATCCAGAACTAGGAATTCTAGATCAGAATTTATTGCCTCCTTGGACTGTGGCTTTATGGAATTCAGGAGTGTCAAAACTTCAGTTGCTGTACCTGGATGTTCTAGTAATGTAGAATCATCTTTATCTTCATTCTTGGCTTTGGCTGTGCACATGTGAAAGGAACAGGCAGCTTTTTATTTAATTTTCTGAAGCAATGGAGTAAGTAGTGTTTTATTACTCACATTTTGCAGCAGACCATCAGTTTCGAGGCTTAAAAAATCTGTTACAACTTTTAATCAATTAGCCCCAGCAGGCTCAATCCAACAGGAGTTTCATTTTCAAAATATCACCTGTGAAAACACTGGAGTGCACATATAGTAATGTAGCACAGACTGACTGCAAATATGAGTGACAACAGTTAGTATAATGTCTATGTGAGGACTGCAAAGTAGGAAATTGAAAAATCCTGGTCTCTTTTAATGTTACATCGCAAATTTTTATCGTTGTGTGCACCAAACTTTCTTGATTTCTCTGCCCATGCAGTCTGAATCTGTTGGCAAAGTCTGCCAGTGAAACTGACAAATGTGACAGAGGGACATTCTCACAGTTGAACGCAGTTTTTATTACTGCCTCATCAGACTGCTTTAAAGCACTTGTACATATGAGTTTTCTCACATGGAAACTATGTTGGTTGTCAGTGAGGTTTCTGTTTTGCTAGCTTGTTTTGCTTTGTTTCTCAGAGGCAATTGTTCCAGTGGGATCCCTGCGCACTGATCATTCTCTGAAAGTCATCTTCTCACAGGGGACCAAGACAAACTAGGTTCTACACTCAAGTGCTCACATTCATTCCAAACTGAACCTGGCTAATGTCTTTGGGCTGTGTCTATCCGACCAAAGTTCAGTCCTGAAGTTAAACAGTCTACATTAAAAAAAAAAAAAAAGTAGCAGTGGAAATTAATGTAAGAGTTTACGTGTGCATCCAATCATATCAACTCTCATAGCCATTTCTCTCTAAGCACAGGAGAATGAGTAGCTTACAGACAGGAAAATGAGTAACCATTCAGTGACTTCGTATTTATTCTCATTTATTGTTGCATTTTCCAGATGTTGCTCTTAGCATTGACTCAACTGAAATTATGTGCAGTTGAAGATGTGTGAGCTAGCAAGAAAAAAATAAGATCCGTTGTGCATTCCCAGTTAAAAATATATTACAAATTAATTGAAGTTCTCTAGAACTATCTTGAATTAGATTCATTTTGCAGTGTGAAGATTTGAGATATGAAGCCAGTTATAACAGAAGAAAATAAAAATGGATATCATAAAAAACTGAGAAAAGAGCGCAGGGAAGAGAGAGAAGAGCTAGTAGTTCCCTTTTTCCAGTTGGGATTCCTAGCAACTTGTGTGCTGGCCTGCAGAAGCCTGGCTAATGTTCCATTCTCAAATTTGCTTGCATTCAGCAGTAGAGAGGAGGAGGTGAGGACTTTAGATCAAAATACACAGGTATGACCAAAAAGTCATTACACTTGTCTGAACACTTAAAAACTGCATTAAATGAATATATAAAGTAGATTTGCCTAAGAAAATAGCCTGAGTATGACTGGCTCCTTCATGGCAGATTGCATTGTGAAAACAAAGTGGTTTTTTTTCCCTGTTATCATCTCATTTCAGACTTAAGCATTTCCCTGCAACAGTTGGCGAGGTATCAGCCACATCCAAAGATAGGATTTGCACTCCCAAACTGCATTGTACAAACGCACGTTAGCTGTAGCTAGATAAAGGAGGAGCAGGAAATAAGATGCTGAAATACGTGCATCTCATATCTTTTCATACGTCCTAGAGTATCTGAGATATGGGTGGTGAAGCAGCCTACCAGAAGTCTGTGCTTTTCTGGCACTTACATTTGGAATGGCATATTGAACCCTGTGTACCTGAATTCAAACCATGAGAGGTAAGCAGAAGGTGGAAGCATTGATTTAAAATAAGTTTTCAAACATATCATTTTGTTAGTAAGTCCATGAATTCTGACAGTGGAAGCTCAGTTCATTTTAGATGGGCTCAATCTCTGCAGGCAGTCTTTGGCAAGCTTTGTGCAAGTTCAAACCCAGATAATGTGAACTTTATAGCTTCGGCTCATCTGGAGGTTAATTTCCTACACAAGAAAAGACACTAGCATTTTTTACTGAAGTCGAAATGTTTTGTGATGGCTACTCATCTAGCTTTTGTGTTTTCTGAAAATTGTGGGTGTTGGAAGATGTCTGGTGGTAGAATATTTGTTGTTTGATCTGTTATCTCAGAAAGTTGTTCACGGAAGATAAAAACCAATTGAGGCAATTGAGTAAGAAAACATGATATAGATGAGGAGGACTGGAAGCTTGCAGGTCAACAGTATTATGGCCTCAGACTCTCTGGATTTTTTTTTGCTAACTCACTAAGTGTTCCCTTGAGAGTTTCTGAATGAACACGATTATTTGCAGTGAACTATTTTTTTTGTTATTCTTTTCTGCCAAGAATCAAACCGGTTTCAGAATAGTATTCTTTTAGAGATGGTCTCAGAATACTCCCCTGAAGATGAAAAAATCTTGTGGCTTTGGAACTAATGATTGTCTACACCATTAGTGCCAACCAGCAAATAGTTGACATAGTTCTTAATGGTGAATATTGACTTACTTTTCAGAAACAGTCTTTAATGAAATCCTCATTTAATTTAGCTATCACATGCAGAGAAAGCAGTATTCTTCATTGTCTTCACCCGTGATGAAAAATACTCTTCATCCTCTTTCAGGCCTCCTTTCCTTTGTTTTCTCTTTTTTCTTCTTTTTTTTTCTTCTTTTTTTTCCCCCAACTCCTAAATTGGTAAAAGAAAATGAGTATTTTGTTTCTACTCTTTCAGCCTGTTCCAAAAAGATAAACCTCTCCAGATCTCCCTGCACTGCTTATGTATAATGATACATTCTTAATTTGCAGGCTGCTGGATTATACTTGCAATAGTACTGTCTTATCTTTAATAATCCTTTTTACAAGCATTTTCATTTATCTTTATTTTAATTTTACATATTAGTTCAAAACCTTTATAAACGTCAAGTTCTGTCATTTTCAGTTTTTCCTCCCCCTTAGGATGGGAAGATACTCCCATCCTAAACCATTAAAAATAGAGCTCTGTTTTATTTCCAGTTGATGTTCATTATGCTCAGGATGTTCCAGGGTTTTATTGGACCCCCACTGTGGAAAAAAAAAAAAAAGATCTGCTTTATGTAAGATTGATAATTTTTATTTTACTGCTTGTGTTAAAATTTGATGCCAAAAGATACTAATCTTTCCTATTTTTAATTATATCATATTACTTTCTGCAGAAAATAGATTAAATTCTCCTTTACTTTTTAGACATGCACTCCCCCATCCAACCACAGCTTTCAACAGTTTACCAAACATCAGACTGCAGAATCATAAAAACATCAATAAACTTCATAAATCCAAAACTGGATGTTAAGCTAACAGTTGGTATTTTAACAACAAAGGTTAAAAAAAATCATGTAGATCCCATTAATGAGGAGAAACATATTGGATTAGATCATATCTAAAGACATAATCTTTCTGGGAAATGGATAAATCTTCCAGCCTAGAGAATCTGGATTAGTCTTTGGCTATGCTATGATTACTGGGCGATATATATAAGGTAATCCTTCAAGTGGCTTCCAAACTTTGCAGGCAACTAAAAGACCAGAATGGTCAACAGTAAAAGCTGCAGAGTTTCCATCGTTGTTCCAATAATCTGATAATTAAGAGAAAATGTCCATGCTGAATATAGAGCTGCCTTCCCTTCTTCCCTTCTCTGCCTTCCCATAGCCAAGAAGCAGTGGACACAGACAGTATTGCATACCTTTTTCACTACGTTGGAGGCAAAGATTTTTTTTTTATTTCCATGCACTTTCTTGGGCAAGAGGCCTGGGCCAAGTGTGAGCACACAGATTTAGGCATCTAAACCTACTTAATGGCATCCAAACAATTGTCCTGTTTCTCCTGAAATATGAAGAATCCAGTACTACTCTTGAAAGTAAATTAGTACTACCAAGTGAAGAGATACTTGCAGTGTCTGAGAGCCTTGAGACTAATCTTCTCAAAGCGTCAGCAAACTTGTGGTTATGCTCTTGAGCAAGAATAAAAAACCTGTTTCGAATAGAGGTAGTACAGAATGTTATTTCATCACTCCAAGTATATTCATGGAACTCTGCCACATTTTGCAAGGCTAAGAACTCCCCATGTCTTTGTCTGTGAGCTGATAAAAATTATGAAAAATGTAACCTCTTAGAAAAACAAAATTTTAAGTTTCACTCTTAAATTTAATCAGAGTGAGCCAGTGTTCTGGCAAGATTATTGTGGTTTTATAGGACAAATTAGACTGTTCTGAGGAAAGCAGTTTTCTCTTTCTTTCACAAGGATCAGTCAAATCACCAACTGCCCATCCTCCTATTGAGTAGAAAGTATTTTAAAAAGCCCCAAACAGTCATGACAAGACACACATTTTTTAATTAATTATGTGAATATACAATTCTACTGAGTGCTCTGTACAAAAGAACTCTTTACTGCTGTTAATGGGAGAACTGGTTGCCATGTAACATGAACCATCCCTGCTGGTGGGAATCCACGTTTCCTTACATCTACATTTCTGAAAAGGCTGAATTCATTTCTAGGTGTTCCCTTGTAGATCAAGTTATGAGTAGTTACAGTGGTTTAAATTTGGAGGAATTTTTAGTGAGATAGTGTTTCATATATAACTTCCAACTTTCTTTGCTGAGCCAAACAACTCTGAACAAAATTCCTGAAAAAACTGATTGCTCATGATACAGCTAATGAATTGCTTAATTATTTTCAAAATAAATTATAGGCTTTTTCCTTTTACAGTTCTTGGGAAAAAAAAAGAGTAATCATCAATAAAGCTAGCATTTTCCATTTGGTACAAAAGCAAGAGAAATTCAGGTCCTATGGGGACTTTGTTGGCAGGAGTGGAATTCATCCCAAAACCTGTGTGCTGGCCATGCAACTTCAGTGCAGCTATTGCATCAATCCAAGCCTCTACTGCAGCATCTGTTTTTATGGACTGTTAAGGTCTCTGGTTGATGTCATCATTCACTGATTCTTTCCCCTAGCCCGCTCTTAATGCAATGCACTGGCTTTTCTGTTTGTGACCAGTTTAGAGTCTCCTTTCCCTGAGAAGCCACACCAGGAGTCATATTTGGCATGCGGTAACTTGTTCCAGCCAAACTGCATTATTAAGTACACAAAATCACTTTGAGATCTTTTCATCTGTAAGATGCTATATATGCCCTAAGTATGTATTACTACTGGCCTGCTTCCCTCCTCATTCCATTCTGTCAATCATGCTCTGTCCTCTCTCGTAACAGCCTGTTCCAGATATATGCTGGACACCATGTTTTCCCTGCACTCTGCACTGCTGAGAAATAACATTATTGTTGCCATAATGCACTGGATTTCTGTGTTAGTGGAGGAGAAGCAGTGGTTCAAGGGACAGACCACTGTTTTTCATTAAAGCTATTTTTAATACCTGTTTTAGTTTAAGAACGGCAGGCCAAGTATCTGCATTCAACCACAAATAAAACTATGTTTAAATAAGATTAAGGCTGTAAATTAGATTTCAGATCTTAAATTCTCTTGGTGCATTACAAAACACGAGAGAAAAGAGAGGCTAAGCTAAATATCTCAAACTGGTTGAATACAGACAGAATGTGAATTCTTAGGGAGCTTTTTAAAAAAGGTGCATTTTGAGCTAAAAACATTCATTTTCAAGGTGAAAATTCAAACAAACAAACAACAAAAACACGCCTTCAAAGATCTGAATAATTTTGTCACAAAACTCAAAATTGTGACTTTGAAATGTTCATTGTAATGCCTTGTGGCAGCTGTAGTTTTGAAATTTCATGACTTCCTTCTTCCTGGTGGGGACTTGTGTCCCCGGGCTGGCTACAGATGTGGAATATAATGGTCTCCGTTTTTTAAAAATGCACTTACCTCAGAGAAGTTATAGGCATTTGGATCATGTGATTCCCTGGGAAGCTTAACACAAAGAAATAATGTTTTGTTATGGGTTTTTGTTTTTGTTCTTATTAAAAATCACTTTGTTTTGTTTTGTTTTGTTATGAAAAGCAAACGCTTTTAATGAAAAACATTTTTTCATTTAAAGACCTGATTTTCCACAAAGCAGTCACAATGAAATTGTTCAACCAACCCTATTACAGTCATAATAAGCTATGAAAAGATTATATTATCACTGATTAAACAGTGTGTTGTTCCATTGTTTTGCAGTGAGATCTTATTGTTACTTAAACTTACCATTTCTATTGTCCTTCATTGAGTAAAGACCTTCCATCAAAATGGAAGGACCTCTGTTTTGATCTTAAATGTAGTTTTTGTTTGATAAGAACACATTATAAATACATAAATACATCTAATATTTAAATTTTAAAATGTTATCACAGTCCATTTGGACATGGCCCTGTATTGCAACACTCATTTGGAAACAAAGCCAAGAGGTTTTCTTTCCCTGCTAGCAGGAGTTAGGGACTCTTGCCTTTTCTGGAAGAGCTGGTGTTATTGTGCAAGCAAATAAGGTGACTGAATAGATGACTTCCTTACTTTTTCCACTCACCTCATCAAGCTTCCAGTGGCATTCCCCCTCTGACTGCAGTGGTTTCATTATGTGTCTTACTCAGAGTGAAAAGAGGCTTTTGTGCCCACTGAAGCCAAACCAGCCTGTCCTATGGTTATTTGCTAGAACACTGAGCAGTTTAGTTCAAGGAATGAACTGTGATATGTGCGACTAGTTTAGAAATAACTGTTTGATCTCTCCTCATTTTTTTGCCTTGAGCCCCATTTGCACTGAGGCAGCCATGTAACTATACGTAGTTAGCTTCTCTTAGCACGTATCTTTTATAATATACCAGTCCACTGAAGTATGCATAAAGGATTTTGTTTTATTTGGTAACTTGTTTCAGTGTGTAGAAGACTGCTGGTGACCTGTAATGGCATTGAATTATTCCCCAGTGCATATACTTAGATGAAGGCAAAAGACTGGTTGGTATTTGGCTTGGGAGCAGAAGAGAATAAAGTTAAATTAAATCTTCTTGTGCCCCCAGAAGCTGAGATACAGTTTTAACAAGAAAGTAGAAAATAGTTCAGGGTTTCAAGATGTATTCAGTTTCAGTCATAGGTCGAGGGTCTGCAGTGCTCCCTCTCCATTACTAGGCCAAATCTTCAGGTCTGTGTTGAGCCAAGCTCCTACTGATATAGGAGGGGACAAGGGCTGATCCTATCTGATAATGTCTCCGTGTCATTTTGTAAATCCACCCACAGAATCTGTTAAAATGGAGATTTCTAACAGAGGCAACAGTGTGATTAGTTGTAAGGGTTCACCCTGCTTTCACAACAGCACTGTGCCTAGTAATTCTGGCTGAGAAGAAGCTGGAGGCCCTCTCTGCTTATTTACCTACATAATTAGTTTTCAAGAAGATATGCAAGTAGCTTCTGATCCTGGACATTTCCTCCCTTGGTTCCCCCAATCTCTTACCATGTGCATGAAGTCATGATCTTGATAGCCCTTACTGGTCTGAACAATGTAAAGAGAGAATCTTTGTTCTCATTGCTCTCCTATTTGGCAGGTCAAGCCCTTCCTAGATTAAGAACTTTATGATCTTAGCATTCATGCAGTTTCTAATCAAACAGGTTTAAAAAAGCAATTTAGTATAATTTTAATGATTTTTAGTGTTTTCAAGGTGATTCAACAGGGAAACAGCAAACCAAAAATATCATTATAAATGCCAGTGGTTTGAAAGGTCAGTTTTCTCCCTTTCCCTATCAACTTCCTAAGGATAAAATGCTGACTTCTAATGTAGTCATACATCCTGTAGTTCATCCCTTAAACTAAACAGTTCAGTATAATAATAGCAGATTACTGTAGGAGGAGACAGTTTAGTTTTAGTGGGCATGAAGCATACTTTTACTGAGAGAAGTATACATAGGAGTGAATCCACTGCAGTAGTATAGTGAGTAGAGAAAGGAATCAGCTCTGGAATTTTTTTTTAATTTATTCATTTAGTTTTCTTTTGTTTTTCCTCTAAATAGGGACCCTAATGGTAGGGGTGTGGTGATGCTGTTATTCCATGTCTTGGAAACACAGTGCCTACTCATTTCTTTAAGTAGCTAGTATATGGTATATCTGTCTGCTGGATCAGTGATGAAAGGATTGTCCACCCCAATCCTGTTGCTGTTGCATAGCTGGAATTCCTCTCGACTTTAATGGATGTGCTTTCAGCACAAGGGCTCAGATAGTCCCGTTCTATTGCTAGCTGAAAGAGTGAACATTGGTATTTTCTCTTCATTACCTTTCTGTACAAATTTATTCTCTCTAGATGATGTTTTTTTTTGGCACGTTCAAGTCAGGAATAGCTTTATGCATGCTTGAGAAAACTTTGTTAAAGGTATTTTGATTTTCTTTAAAAAAAAGTCTTAATCTGGTAAAGAACACTGATGAGTTGCTGTCAACACTAGTATGAGTGGAGGTAACTGGATCAGACTTGTGGTGGCCTGTCTAGTTCCATATTTCTAGAGAGACATAAGATTAACACCAGTCAGTAATTCTCATCATATTAGTACGCAGGAGCCAAACAAGAATGGAATTTTGTAGTGTTAGTTGTATGTAATTTACTCATCACATGGGATATGTAGAAAAACCTCACAAATCTGGCAGTGGTGTGATGAAGAGCCATATAGGTGCCTAGTTGTGCAGAGACTCGCTCTTGCTCTTGTGCCTCTGATCCTCAGAGGATGGTGCTTAACATTAGCTACGTAGATTTCATATAGTAACAAACATGTATGAAGGGTTCATGATATTTATGATTTGTTGCATTTGCTAACAGTGCTGCATATAGAATATCACATAACAAACAATAGTGCTAGCCTCAAAGATGTCATAGTGCAATTACTTTTTCAACATGGTTGTCAAAATGCGCCTATGTGCCTTTTATAAGGAATTTTCCCCCCTTGCTTAGAACACTTTTTTTCCCCATTAGAATTGAGTAGGAAAGCTTGTGAGTCAGAATGCTGTCCCTAAGCTTATCTATTTTCCTATCTGCCTTTATTGGAGCCTTGTGCAATTTTTCATGGTCTTTGTTATCTCTAGCATAATAAATTTTCCTCACTGTTGGTTGCACAAACAGAATTCACTGTTCTGTTTCCAGTCCCTTATTTTTAGTCTGTTTTTTTTTTTTTTTCTTCTGAGAAGCTGATCCTCATTGTGAGTTTCTCCATTTTTTTCCCAGGCATCACTCTTCAATCTCAAATGCTGCTGTTTTAGGGTTTTCCTGCAACACAGATTTATTATCTTTCCATTCTTCCACCTTCTCTTTTTGACTGCTAATGCCAAAGGCAAGATTGGACACCATGGAATAAAGGCTGTAGATCATACTATGAAATTGCAGTCTGTATGCTGAAAATGCAGTTACTCCAGAAACAATCTGGCAGTTCTTAGGAGCAAAAACCTGAACATTTCAACTGATAGAGGAGGTACTTTGACTCCTAGAAGGAATAAGCATAGGAAGGTGTCAATGCCTATCTATGCAGGATTTCAGAGACCCCATCAGGGATACCTTATTCAGTTATGGTATCCATACTGCAGGATATTGAATGATACCAAACAAGGGGAGAGACTAAAGCTAGTAGAGTATATGCTTAGCTTTAATGCAGTGCTTTTCTCAGTTTCCGCAGTTAAGGTTGTGAGGTTTTATTGTTATTGTTTTATTTGTTTGTTTTGTTTTTGTGGGAGGAATCATCAGTTTTTCAAATAAAGCACGCTGCAAGTGTCCTACCATCAACACTGTTGGTCTGAATGACCAGTGCATTCTTGGCCTATATTCTGTGCCAATTTTATTTCCTCAGGATGTCACTGTGGAGACTTGAGCAGTCTACAAAATATTGTATGTGAAAGCATCTGACGTCAGCTACTACAGAGAGACAGTGCGGTTTAATTGCTTACATTGATGGCAACTAGCCAGCAGCTCTGGGACTCTAACCCTGGCTCTGCATCTCAGGGGGCTGCAGCAGCCTGGACAGATCAGTGCAAGCAGAAGCAAAATTTTTAGCACAGAGATGGTTGAGTCTATGTCTAGTGCCAGTCAGTCAAATGCAGTCAGGAGCTTTACAGACTTCTATAGTATAGGAGGTGGAAATGAATAAAAATGCATTGCACTGACCAGTGGAAATAGTAGTATTTCTATTAAAAAAAAAACACAACCTACCCCTTCCTCTCAGTTTCAGTTTTGTATCTATACTTCTTGCCTTTTTTTTCTGTTTGTTGGTTTCTATGATACTGTCATTTAAATCATAGTTACTGGGTATTCACCTTTGTGCCTTGCAGCTGACTGGGAACTTTTAAAGTTCCTTCTCATCCTTCTGCAAACTTTACCTACCACTGCGTGGTTGGAATAAACATGTATAGAACTCAGACAAGCCAAAAGTGCACACCCATGACTTTGATGTAAAAGAGACCCCATGTGAAAGCTTACCTGTATTATCCTTGTGTAAATAAGCCTACATGTATACGGCAAAATTTCTAGTATATATCGATTACAATGGGACTGTACTGTAGTTATTCACAACAGTGACTCAAGGAAAACAAGTTTGTAAATACAAAGGCTTGTCCACCTCACATTTGCCTATGTTTGTTTCCAGTGATTGATGAAAATAGTACCACTAATGGCCATTTTGACTTCATTAATTATGTCAGTGGATGATTGGTTTGTCCCAGAATGCTTTATAACAATGGACAGATTTAATTAGCAACAGCTCCAGCTGCAGCAGCTTCACAGCCTCTTGTCAGCATCATGCACTGTGCTTCATTTACTGTTATTTTGAAGCCATCAAGTAACCTTTAACCTTCCCAAAGTAAAAAGAATACAAAGCGTACAATACATAATATGTAGAAAGAACAACAGAACCATCCTCCCATAAGCTATAATAAAAACGTTTCCTTATTAGGTGACTGAATGCCAACATTGCTGTTTCCTGTGATGCTGGTTATCTGAAAAGTTAAATATTTAGAATCTGTTTTATTTGAACAGTTCTGCCAAAAACAGTCCTTTGGATTTTCTCTGTTTGTCACAGAGAGCTCCAAAATAAACAAGACATGAGGTAGATGTGCATGTGTGTTTGGGGGGGAATAGCTCTGAAAGGGATGGCAATATTTGTGGGAAACAAGCTAAGAAAACATTTCAAAAAATAACTCTTTCTGAAATCTTTTTTTTTTTACTCTCACACACAGTGAATTGCTGAGAAGTATTTGTGCAAGGCTTTTTCCGTTGATACAGGTCACTGTTGCAGTAGGTTGAACATTTAAAACTAACCTTCTTAGCACTTAAAGTAACCATAAGACACTGCATTGTAAAGGATTAAGGATCATTAGTCACACTTTGAAAATTCTAATTTTAGCGGTTCAAAAAACCTTAGACTTTGCCACTGAGTGTCTTTAAAATTGCTCTGTGTATGGTAGGGGCTAGCTTTCCGTTGTTGATCCCATCTGTGTACAGTGGAATGGCTCCAGTTTTACAGGAGCAGAAATTTTGATGTGGGGTTTTCAATATGGTAAAGGGTTTTCTATCCTTCAAAAGCATAGGGGTGTTTCACAATCACACTATATTTAGCATTATATAGACTTCAGATGGCTATTTCTTTTTGAAAACAGAGATGAAAGTGGGGTGGAATTAGGATTTTTATTTTTAATTCACATTGCCCAATGTGAATGTTTTTCTCCAAAGTTTGAAGGGAGAGCCAAGCCAAAGATTTGGCTTTGCTCTTGAAGCCAAAGCACAAGCTGAGCCATTTAACCATGGCCATATGAGAAAAAAAAGAAAGGAAAAAAAAAAAAGAAAGAATAAAGCTACCTAAAACTATATTAAAAACTTTCTGGAGGTGGAAGAAATAGTATTAGAATATTCTTACTGGCTTTTATTCTTCTTTGGCACATCCTCTTTATTGCACACACAACTTGGCCAAAATCAGTAAACATTCTCTTCTATCAGAATCTTGTACCTCTTCTGCTACAAATACTAGCTTCCATCGTGCTATACAAATAGTGTGTTTTGGATGTAACTTGCTGAGAGTCAAAGCAAGACCTGTACAGCAGTTCATCTAACATGAGCCTTTGGATTTGTGTAGGGTTGAAGCAATGCAGTTACCTTTTGTGTAGGGTTTGTGTACACATTATTTGTCAGGTCTCAAACTGAGGATGAGATAATGCATTCCGGGAAAAGTGTGATTCAGTGGATGACAGCACTTTACAAAACTTGCTTCTGATTCTCTTCAGTGACTTTTCATTGCACAACACAGTTCCTTTAATTAGAAACATGAGCAGTAATACGCATTCTTATTTTCCACCTGTTTCCTGGCATCTCTTTGACAAAGTGAAGAAGAGCAAGGCAGAATAAAAGGGACCTTTTTTTGATTCATCTGTCATTATCTAGCTTTTAAGGGTGCAAATACATTTGCAACATCAGTACAATTTTAAAATGCTTGGATTTTTTTAATCAAATAGATTTGAAAGGTTTGTACCTGAGAGCCCCAGGGGTGAAAAAATTCTGCTTAACCACAGAAGAGACAGTGGAAGTGACAGTAGCATAAAAATTCACTTTATGGCTGTCAAAGTTGCACTCCCTGAAACACTGAGGAAGAAATGAGAATTTCCATTTCAATGTCTTGTTTAATTTCAGAGGGCCAAAACCTTACCGTTTGTACTGCTCATCTAGTCTGCTTTAAACTAGGCAGAGGTGCATTTTATATCTGTGATTTTGTAAGATATAATGAGATATGCAGAGGAGAACTACAAAATGAAAAATAATATTCTCGTATTTTTTAATGTAACTGTGTACTTTGTAAGTGTCCACCTTGGATCACATTGCCATAAATCAGCCAGAAGTCATCCCAAGTCCTACTGGCTTCAATGGCAGTAGCCAGAGTTCATGTCCCTGAGATCTGTTATTTTTACAGTGAAATGTGAGACAATATAATGGTCAGTAGTCCCACCACACTTTGCCACTGAACAGCCCACCACTGGTGCTGAAGTGAGACAGTTACGGAGGGAGACGCGTGGACAGGCTGCAGAGTACACAAGCAGGTTGCAGAGGGTTCATGCTTTTACTGAGTACCTGCACAGGGCAAGTCCCATGAGCGGGGACTCTAGGAAGATCTTGCTTAGCTCATGTTGTGGTCCTTCTGTGTAGAAACTTTAGCAGAGCATGGCAACACTGGCTTGCTCATGCTTTCCCAGGGTCACCTAAGCAATCAGGTGCAGGAGGAGGCAACTTCTGTACACAGGGAGTGGAGACTGTTTTGTGGACTGATGGTGCATCCCACTTTGCAAGCACCACGTCCACGGGAAATGGTGCAATGGAACAAATTCATGAATTACGGAACAGCTACGTGATTAAAAAAAAAAGTATTAAAAAGATTGCTTGTTTCTTACGTTAATCTTGTTTACATTTCGAGTAAGCCTATGTCCAGGGTAAGCCTCTGTGATGGGGTTGGAAATGAGCTGATACTTAGAAAATAGAGCATAGATGGAGTGTGGCCATCTCAGGCTGGAGTTAGGCAATAAGGCTGGAAAACACTGCTCAGTGCCAACAGAGTTAGCAGTGCAGACCAATGGCAGGAAAGTGGCATAAACTGCAGCCAGCCATGCCACTGAAAACCTCTGAAATTAAAATTGCTTAGGTGCCTAAGGTCTAGTAATCAAAGTAATATCCAGGCGCTAATGTAAGTGTCTCAGTTTCCCAAATGGTGAACAGAAACAACTCCTGTTTCACTGAGTGGAAGTGGTTGACTGATAAACATTCCTGTAAACTGAATTTAAGCACCCCAGTTTGCACATTTTGTGTTGTAATTTTTAATAGAGCTGTTCAAACAAGTGCTTACTCTCAGCTCACCTGGCAAAGACTTTTGTTTTCACAGCTCTATGGAAAAAGTGAACCAGCTTTGTTTTCACTTCAAGTATTTCTTAAAAATTGAGAGATTTTTCCACTGGCAGATGACTAACGCTTACTGGTCAATATACTCACAAAGCAAGAATGGTAGCTTTACGCAACTTTGTTTAATGAATGAGTCTTCAGATTGCTATAGCAAACTGGCCAGCTAGCCACTGTGTTTGGGAAATGTCAACAATTTTAATTTGCTATAATTTTCGGTGGTGTTTTTTTTGTTTGATTTTGCAATTTGAAAGCTTTGGTACTGCTCTTCTTTGGAAGCGTGACGCAGTCATGCTGAGCAGTAATAGGAAGTGATGTTTCTTTCCTAAACCTGAGCTTAGAGGAAAACTAGGTTTCAACCCATTTGGCAAATGCTGCATTCAGTTATATTCTTGCAGGATGGGGCACTTCTTTGTGCTGTGTCTTCTCTTATGCTGGGGAAGCCACATCATCAAAGTCAAGCCGGAGCACTTTGAGATGGTAGTCCATCTTCTGTACAGCTTTGTAATTCAGTGAATATCCTCAATTCGTTGAGCAAAATAGACTGAGGGAATTTAACCTCCTTAGAAAGCGCAAAGATTTTTCACTCTTCTTTTGAAACCTAATGTTACATGATTGATCACTGGCTTAAGAGGTTTCTTTGATTTGTATTAAGGTTGCACTCCAAAATACAGTGTGGAGTGTAGATTATAAACAATTCTTGGTTTAAATCTATCTAAAGAGATCCCCTTTGCAAATGTTTGCTATCATTTTCACAATCTGCTGTTAAGATTTAACCAAAATGTGCTACTCTTGGTTCCCTGCTCTCACATTTCATAGATGTTTGACTGAGGATGTTCAGGATGTACATTTTGGCTCCTATGCAAAATGCATCTCTGAAAGAACTCAGATTTATAATCTAGTATGTATTAACTTCATGTTTCTCTGTCATTTATCCACAGGGGGATTAAATGCTAACACTAACATTTAGAGCCAGATTCTGTTGTACTTGTAGATGAAGACTAACTTCTCTGTAAGTTTTCATCAAGTCAGTGGTTAGATCTCACACTACTAATTTACTTAAAGTAAACAAGAATGCCAAAATTTAGAGTTAAATTTTGTTTGAAAACAGGTAGCTGGTTTGTTCCCTTATAACTTATACAGTGCAGTGGGAGAACACAGTCAAGGAGAAAAATTAGTATAAATGAATAATTAAAATGAGTAATTTCAATGAAATGTAATACCTTTACAGGAAAAATTTGAATACTTACAAAATACTTCTCATCTCTTTAACCAAGAAGTTGGACTAAAATTTAAAACAAATAAATAGGCAAACCAAACACAAAACAGTCAGGTTTCTGTGGAAAAACTGTTGTTTTTCTCTTACAGTATTGTAGTTATGGCCTTTCTCACAGCGTTCCCAGCATTTCAAATTCTAAGCAAAATTAAGAATGATAGGCGTGTGTGAAATGGAGGTGTATGTTAAAAATTCCAGTAGACCTACATGTTTAGAACTTTGATTAAAGCACAAGTTACCATATTTTCATCACAGAGCTTTGTTTTATGGGCACTCAACTTTTGTGTATTGCTAGAACCAGAATTTGTGTAATCGTGATTTGACTTAGTGTCACTTGACTACTCAAACCTAGGGTAAAAGGGGAGATAATCCTGGTGCTTCCAAGTAGATTGGAGTCACTGTGACTTTTATTCTTTCTAGGTAAAGCTAAGTGGGAGCTGCTGCTTTCTGTGTTCTGGCTTTTTGTTTCTGTGAGCTTGGTGAATTTCCAGATGATCCTCCTTATGTATTGCAGTGTCTTTGTGTATGAAGCCACATAAATAAATGAGAGCATCTGTTGGTGATTTATCTTTATTCAGTGGAGTGAAGTACATAAATTAATATACAGGGCTTTGTTGAAGCCCTCAGCTTTTTGTTTGGCCACAATAATCCACTCAGACTCCAAAAGTGCAAAATAGTGATCAGCTGTAAATTGAGAATAGTCTTCAAATACACACAAGGGGCCTGAAATATTTGGTTCCCACAAGTTTTCACAAACAAGAATAAGCATGAGTAGGAATGTTGCCAGCTTTTATCAGGCCTTGAGAACCCTCATGCTGATGAGTATCTGAACCTAATATAAATCAAAACATGTGGTATCAGATAATTTAGTCTTACGATTTGGTTGCCATTTAGTGTTGGGACTAAGTCTGAGTGTATAGTATGTTACCTATTACTTCCAGTCAGTCCTTGATCTGTGAACAAATATTGGGCTTACCTGGAAACATACATACATGAGAACGTATTCAGCTGAGACCTGATGGATTGTCCACTGAATTTAAGGGGTCACAGAACTATTTCCCATTTGATTTAGGTTTATGAATAATCTCTATAAGAAGCCAGAAGCGTGAGCATGTTCCTGCTTTCATTTCTATCACTGAGTTACACTTAATTTCTGTTAGATATGAATTTACTTGAAAGCTAAGAGAGGATAAGCAGACAAATTCTCATAGCAAGAGTACTTTTAAAGAATGATTAGTGTGAAATGTTCACAATATGGCCATAAAGGATGAGAAAATAATATATACATAGAGAGTATGAAGCTGGCATCTTAAACCCCTTTATAACACTTCATATATAGTAAATTAGATAACTTACTTCCTTGGATGCTGTGTTCATAGTGGAACCAGATGTCAGGGATTATGAGTGACTAAATTGGTTGGCTACAGGTAAAGAACCTGTTAGTTTAAATTTAGGGTGCATATTTGCTGGAGGTAGGAATAACAAGGCCAGTGCTATTATAGACTGTTTTGTTTTCAGATCTGCATCCAGTCAGTGTAAATTCTTCTTCAGGGAGAAAGTAGCTTGAATAGAAATTATCCCACTTCCTACTGGCTTTCTAAAGTGAATGTTTTATTCAGATGTGGAAGTATAATTTGATGTAGTATAAGTGGAAATCCATTCAGTGAAACTTGAAGACCATAAAAACTATTTGAAAATATAAAAACACATTGTAATCGGTTTCCTCTGTGCCTGTTAACTTCAGTAGTTCAGGAAGGGTTCATCCTAAGCAAAAAAATCAAATTCTTATTCCCATGGAATGTGAATTGGTTGGAGGGGTTGCATGGTGTCAACTGGAGGAATATTCAGACATACTAATTATTATGATTTTGAAATAAACTAGCACAGAAGTTGTAAAAATCAATATTTGGAAGTGTTCTAAAAATGTACCTAAATTAAGTAGGACAGCCTGATGATTTTTATAACATTTTGATTAGTAGAAATTGTCATAGAAGGTAAATCTCTGTATGCTGGAATTTGAACATGAATGTGTTTTGTCTGGACATCCTCATATAATCATGGAAGAACTCTCATAGCAACTCTCTACTGTTACGTTGCGCTCCTCCAGAGAATGCATATCACTTTCCAGAGTATTTTTGTTCACAGGTTTCTTGTTACTTGCTTTCTGTAGAAGATATTGAGCTTTGAGGTATAATAAAAGACCCCTTAAACCTGGAAACCAGGCTGTCTAAATTGTCCTTTCATGGCCCATTATGTTAATGAGGAAAGGAGGGAGAAAGAATCAACTGAAAATAGAACTTTTTGGAATGGATTCTGTTTGTCACGTACACATTGTGGGGTTAAGGAAACTGAAAGGAAATGTTTATGGAGTGGCAGGAAATGTTAAAGTAGCAAGCAAACGCCTTTGTAATTTTCTGCAAATTTGGCAGCTTGTTTCCTCAGAACACGCTGCAGAGACACATTTAAGCAAAAAAAAATATATATATATATATTATTTATAATCATGAAAATTCCACATGTTGTGAGAAGCTGTAATATGACACAGCACAATAACTGCCAGAATTTCTGAAACAAGGAGCTAAAACATCTCCTGTTACCAGACTAACACAATTATTATAACTTACATAACATGGTGCTTGGTGTTTTATGTATGCTACAGACAAAAGCACAGGTACACATTTTTTTTTTCGAGATAACTCTCCCAGAAAAGCTCCTCTTTTTCCCCATGAGGACATCACTTAGTAAACAACAATAAACACTTAAGTAACACATCAGAGATTAGCAGGTGTATTCTATCGTAAATAACAATTCACAGCATTCTACCCTATGTCTGTAGAAGTATTTTCTGTTCATGAAATTAACAAGATTCTTTAAAACACAGATGTTTATTTTGAGGAAGAATTGGTCGCTAGCAACAAGAAATGACTCAAGATTTTATACAAAACATTAAACTCCTCTATATTGTTTGTCATTAGCTGAAGTATTTTTCCAGTTCACAGAAGATGAAGCATTTCTTCTGGTTATTTGTAGTGGACTATGATGGCATCTTGAACCAGAACAGGAAAAGTATATTTAGTAACAGACACTTAAAGGAAAAAAGGAAGAAATTTAATATCAGTATGACATACGCTGTATTTAAATCACATTTTAAAACTCATTCCTTGCAGAGAACAATAGTTTAGCCATGTCTTTCAAAAAATAATTTTATAAGGCTCTTGTTTTAAAACTAGGTAAAATATTCCTATTTTCTTCCATGACTGAAATTTGTGTGTTAAATGACTAATGCTTATGAGCCTGGAATAAAATATAGCTTTGGGTAGAAACAGTAGGAAAGTTTATCAACCTGCAAGAAAGAATCTCAGTACTTTCCTGCTTCTGGGAGGACGGTTTTTGTAGTAACATACTGCACAGAAAGTTGATATGTTTTAATGACTTGGGTATTTATTTATTTTTGTACTGAAGCATATATCTTTTTTCCATACTGTTTTATGAACTTCTGGCATCCATCTGTTACAGCTCGAGATCATAGTTGTTGTCAGATTGTTTGGACAAACTGTCAAGCATTTTCTAAGTTAATGACATTTATCACTGGTTCTCCTGGGAAATTAATGTTTGTTGACCATGACTCTTCTGACATCACTGAGACAATCATTTGAAACAGTATAGTAGCTCTGTGATAAGAGTTCTTAGATATCACAAGGCTACAACTGAATCTTTCCAGTGCTCCTATTGTAAATAATTTAAAGAAAAGTTTGAAAGGGAATGAATGGTTCCTTAGAGAGGAAATTACATGGAGGACTAAGGTTCTGTTTCTGGAAAAAGCAAGCAGGATTACAGGTAAATACGGTTTTACACATCCTTACATAGAAATATTGCTCTGGCAGTGAAGACAAACAGGGAAATAGTAATGATGGCACATATGGTCATGTAAAGAATGTACAGAACTAATGAATCTGAGGGAATTACTCTCTTGAGCAATAACAGGATTGCCTGATAGCTGACCTGAAGATCATTTGCTTTGTGTAAGGCAGAGGAAAAACAAACTATTATGCACTTTTGGTGAATGAAGTGAAAAAACCTATATTCAGCAGATTTGCCATTTGGCACATACAAAACTGACAGGTGTAATTTCCATCACACTAATTTATATTATTTCCAGTTTGTCTAAAATAATCTACATTTTATCTAGTTCACTTTATCTGACAAATAATTTAGGATTAATGACGAGTTCCTCTTCTTTGTATTATTTCCCACCTGTAGTGTAAGGATAAGGAACTAAAAGCTCTAAGGGGGAGTGCTTCCTGGAAATACCATAGCTTCTTTTATTTATGTCTTTTTGTGGTCTTGAATTGCCTGTGCTGGTGCTGTGGTTCATCACCAAAGTCCTCCTAGTTACAGGACTTTTCCCTTAGCATTTGGTATGAATCCTGACTTTTTGTCTATTTTTCAGAGGCTTCTGCCGTTAAGGACATTCCTTTTTAAATCTCAAACCTTTCCTTTTGGTTACTGTCACTGGCTGTCCTGTTACCCATCTCCCTTCCACCAGTCCTCCAACTGTCCCTCCTAAAGCTGTAAACCACTTTTACAACCCTCCTTTGAAATCTCTCCACTATTACTGTGTATCTTGAGACTTCAGAACCAGACATAAGTGAAAAAAAGAACCAGAAAAGGGACAAAGTTCTAGCTTGGGCAGTACCCTGCTGAAAACTTTGCTTTGGAAAGTCGTAACACTTGCTACTAAGCAAAACAGTTTGTCCCAATAGCCCATGACTCCAGAGGTTTTGAATCACCAGTGCAGTCCTTTGCTGGTTGTTTCAACCAGTAGAAACGAGAGCTGCTCATAAATGGTGGTACAGAGTAGGCTCACAGTCTGTATTTGCATCTACACTGGGAATTTTCCATCACACTTCTCTCTGATTTCTATTACATTTTGCCTATCTGGATGACCTGCCTGTGTAGTCTCTAAATTTTCTAAACAAATCTGAGTGCATGAAAATGTATTGCTCCTCTGGGCTAGCAAGAGATTATAATACCTGCACATCTGCCAGATTCTGTTGCTAGTTACAAGGACATAAAACAAGAGGTCACAGTAGACAATGGGATGAGTCCAAGGTTTATCAGTAGGAATGAGAAAAGAATTTACTGGAGTTTACAGAGGACGAATGATTTGCTTCCTCCCACTGCAGCTGTTTCACCCTGTTTGCTCTGTTTTGCTTGATTATATACGAAATGTAAAATTGAAGTACTAAGCTAAAAGTGATGAGCTTTCCAGGGTTGTCATGTTTTAAGTCAATAATCATTATAATCCAGACTCACTGAGGAAAAGGTTTATTTTGGCTGCTGTAAGAGGATGTTGGTGATGGTTTTCTAGTTTGAGAAACCGTAGTTATTTCTGTGAATGTTTTAACATGTAAATAATTAACTATTTGCCTTTTTAAATGAGCTTTTCTCTCCTCACTATACTGATTCCTTAATTAGTTTATTATGCAAACACTGGTGTTTTGAGAACTGTCAAATCTCTGATTATGTTCATGAATAGACCAAGAGAAAACTGTGCGAATGTTATCAATTTGTCCAGCTGTCCTACTCTATGAAACAAGTGAATAATTGAAAAATCAACTAAGTAATAAATAAATCAGTGCCTTGAAATGAAATTATCAAGTGGCATGCTTGATTTTTAAACTTTTTACTTATATTGAAATAAAATACAGTGTGGTGGAAATCACACTATTGTGTAGATGCTAGGTGACTGGCTTCCTGCTGCCTTTTCCACTGCACCAGAAATCTTACTGACTTTGTTCATGTACGAGAAGCTGGACATAGTTATTTTATGTCACTTTTTCTTACAATTTACTGAGCTTTTTGAACCCCATGGATAAGAGTAAATGAGATTAGACTGCAGCTGAAACTCAGTACAAATACACCACAAAATCCAGTCAATATTCAGCTTGTTCTTCTATGGGTTGAACAGTGAAAAAAACAAGAAGGAGAGCTTGATGGAGATTCAAAGAATCATTTGTTGCTAGTCTTTGAATGACTTGAGAGAAGAGCAAAAATTATCCACAGATACATTTCCTGGCAACATTAAAACAACTTCTCTTTAACTGAAGGGATTCTCTTATTTATTGAAATTCCAGCAACTTGAGATTTTCCTATTGTTAATGTGTGTGTTTGTAGAGTTGCTATTGTTATCAGCCTTCTGGGTTTTCAAATAATTGATTTTTGTTCACTGGAGTAATTCAGGAATTAAACAGAAGCTGTTTTGTTAGCCAAATAAATTTCATAGTAGGAGACTGATTTTAAAAATCCTGGAGAAAGAAATTGTGTGAGTAAATAGTCTATCATCTCATTTATTATCTCCTACGGAGCCGCACACACCAGCTTAGCAGTGACCAAAATTTATCAACACAGGTGTTTTACTGATTGGTGTGACATGACTGGCACTCTTAGCTTGTGGAGTTTCAGCTCTTTGCCCCCTAGTTCAGTTTCACGAAAAGGCCAGGAATATGTAGACATGTAAGATTTTCCCACATGCAGAAGGATCTAAAACATAGTGTTAGGACAGAGATAAAAATGTACTGCTTTTTCTTTTGGGTAATTTGGTCTCCAGAGCAAATTATTCATCACCAATAACAGCATCACCAGGAGAGGAGGTGAAAGAATTTTCACTGTATGAAGTTGTTCCAAAACTGGAAAGAAAAAGCAGAAAATAAACATCTAGACAAATATTTCTCTCTGAAAAGAATCAGTAGCTAGAGGACTGTGGAATGGGGGAGAATTTTTAAGGTGGTAGAGAAAGTATTTGGTTATTTGCAGATTATATCTAGTGTAGGAGTTGGGGTATGAAGATAGTGTTAGGACAATATCATGAAGCACCTGCATAAAAAGGAAGCTAAAATCTTAACAGCATAAAGCATAAACAAGTGTACCTGGTATTTATGCTGTAGCAAGCCTCTTCAATCCTTATATATGATCAAAGAAAGTTATAAAAGCTGTTGAAGAAATCTAGTAGGGCCTTAGTGTAAAGCTTCTTCAGTATCTTTTCTTTTCCTTCCAAAAGCATCATCATGTGATCAAGAACTGCAGTCAGCCCTGGAGGAAGCTAAACAACCCCAGAAAGATAATGTGTTCATTCCTGAATGTGCTCAAGGTGGTCTTTACAAACCAGTGCAGTGCCATCCTTCCACGGGCTACTGCTGGTGTGTTCTTGTTGATACAGGACGTCCTATCCCTGGAACATCAACAAGGTAAGGGGATGTTTAGTGCTTAAACCTGTAGTGAGAAGATGGAGAAGATGCCTTAATGTGCATGTTCTAGCTTGTAGATTTCTATTACTAATGGAGTTATATTGGGTAAATTTAATCCAGTAAGAAAATGAAGTGAAATAATTCTAAAATCCATCAAAAGTAAGGCCAGATGGCCAAAGACTGATACACTACAATGCTACAGGCAGTATGCTCCCTCAGTCCTATTTTTTTTCGCTTTCCATCCTTTCTATTTTATGGTGATTAAGCCAATGCTTGAAGCAGCCCAGAGAAAACCTCACACTCCTTAGCCTGAACATAGAAGAACCAACTCAGATGGTCTATGACAGAAACCATGTCCAACCTCAGAAATGTTCAGTTATTTTTCCAGCAACTTCCTCAACTATTTCATATGACTTGCTTTGATGGAACAATTGCCTGAGAACCCAAAGAACGGAAATAGCATTTTAGTGTGTTACTAATAGAAGCTTTAGGAGTTCAGTCATCTCAGCTGAGCCGGATGCATGGTAATGTTGCAAGCCACATAGAGCAGATGTAGGCAAGGCAAATATCAGATTCCAAAGGATGTTATTTAGGCTGGTTATTGAGGTTTGGCCCTCGTAGGAATGCTATAGAAGCCCATACAAAGCTGGCAGGAAGTATGGGTATCTTGATGCAATCATAAACCTTCTAAAGCTTAAGCAGAAGCCATTTTTGATCACTGGCCTAGTATTTATGAAAAATATTATAAGACCCTTGCTGCAATGTATATTCTTGTGACGCAGTTTTCGTGTAGTCTTCCAGTGCTAATTGACTGATAGCTGTTTATACCATAGTCTGTACCAATTAAAGTAGTAGATGGAAAGAATATGACTTTACCAGTGATCTGTTTCTGGCAAGCTGAAGTCCATACATTGTCAAAACTAAGTATTACAAATTTGGTCCTGAAATCTAGGACCAGAGACTTGAAAGGTTCTTTTTCTGCTCTTCCTTTGTTCTCCACCCCTAGGTTTATTTTCTCTTTCTTGTATTTAGTGATAATCCTTCATTGAATTATAATTTAAATCATTTTGTGGAGCCTTAGTTCTCATTCTCTAAATTAGGTCCAAATCATCTTGTTCTGGTGAAGCAATAGGACTTCTGCTGACTTTTTTGTAGTTCTCCATATGACTGTCATTTTATTACAGAATCACAGAATAGCTGGGATTGGAAGGGACGTCTGGAGATTGTCTTGTCCAAGACCACTGCTCAAAGCAAGGTCAGCTAGAGCAGGTTGCTTAAAACCATGTCCAACTGGGATTTTAGTATTTCCAACAGACTCCACAGCTCATCTGGGCAACTGTATCAGTGTTTCATCAGCCTCACAGACTTAAAAGAAGAAAAAAAAAGAATTAAAAAAAAGAATTATCAAATGGAATTTCCAGTTTGTGCCCATTGCCTATTGTCCTTTCACTGGACATCATTGAGAAGAGTCTGATTCAGGCTTCATTTTCTCACTATCAGATATTTATACACATTGACAGCATCTTCTCTGAGCCTTCTCTTCTCCTGACTGAACAGTCCCTGAACAGGCTCACACAGTCTCTCCTTATTATGTCAAATGCTCCATTCCTCTATCATTTTCATTACCCTTTTCTGGAACCACTCCAATGTGTGTACATCTCTCATGTTCTGGGTGCCCAGAGCTGGATCCATTGGTTAAGAGAGGGAAGGGTCACCTCCCTTGGCTTGCTGGTAATGTGTTTTCTAATGTAGCCCAGAAGGATGATGGACTTTTTTTGATGCGAGAGCACGTTGCTACCTTATACTTAGTTCAGTCTCCAAAAGAAATACCAGGTCCCTTCTTCAAAGCTGTAGTTCAAGTGGTTTGCACCTAGGCTTTACTATGTCATGGGATTTTTCCTTCCCAGGTAATGGAATTTTGCATTTCCCTTTGTTAAACTTCATGGTATACCTGTTAGCCAGTTTCTCTACCTTGTTGAGGTTTCCCTGAGAGGCAGAATGCATTTGGTGTACCAGCTACTTCTCCCAGTTTTGTATAATCTGCAAACTTGCTCAAGGTCTACTCTAGTCATTATTGAAGAGATAAAAAAAAACTGGTTCTGTTATTGAACCCCGGAGCACACCACTGGTGACTGGCTCCCAGCTGGAATTTCATTGGCTGGCCATAATACTTTGAGCCTGGCAGTTCATGCAGTTTTTCACCCACCTCACTGTTCATTAATCTAGCCCACATTTCATCATTTTGTCAATGAGAATGTTACAGAGATAGTGTCAAAAGCCTCACTAAAGTTAACAGTATCCACTGTTCTCCCCTCATCTGTTGTGCAAGTAATCTCCCTCTAGAAAGAGGGGTGCTGTGTTGGCCAAGCAGTAAAACTCACAATAAATAGATGAAAATGTAATGTAAAGGTGGCTTTTATGAAAGCCTGGAGAGGATATCCATTTGACTAAAAAGAAGCAATACATGTAAAGGGTACAAACAACAGGCCCCTTAAAAGTCTTATCAGAATGGCCTCTGCCAGCTTGCTCCTGTGCTTTCTGGACACACAGCATGACCGTCAGCCCTTTTACTCAGCAGGGCCATGAGTTTGTGTTTTCACCTGTGACTTTGAGCAGCTAGGATCATAGGCAAAATAATCTTCAATCCATTCACACAAGATTGTCTAGGATCAGCTGTTTTATGTGTTTGCCCACACTGTAGAGAATTCCTGTGAAACTGTCTGTCCTCCAGTACTACATATGCCTCTAAGCCTCCAAGCAGACTGCTCAGGGATATAAAGCAGCCTTTATGAAGCCATTGCTGACTCTTGAAACACACTCAGTGAAAGGTGTTTTTTTTTTTTTCTTTTCTCTTTTAAAGTTTGTGAGGAGTAAATTGGGGTCTTTTGACTACATTGTTTTTAACCTGACAGTGCTCCATTCCCATGCCATCTCTTTCCCCCTCTTTGCCAGTGAAAACTGAGGCAAGTGTGTTTTACTTACCAGTTCCTAGTGTGGCTGTGTCATCATGGCAAATTTCTCACAATCTTTCTTGAGTTGCTTTAAAGAGTTAAAAATGTACTTCTTATATTACAGCATTCTAACAGCTATTGGGATTTAAATAGATTTAGCTTGTATATGATGAGCTACATCTGTATTTAACAAAAATATAAGGTGAAGGGGTAGAAACAGGAAAGTGTAGGCAGTAACAATAACAGAAGTAGATGAGGGGAATGCGTAGTCAGGTGTCAGATTAATCAGGGGCCAGGCTGGTTGCCAGACACTGCATTAGTGACTATTGCTCAGAGATTTCCCTTTCACTCTTTTTGGCTGATTGAAGTGGGCATCCATCAGGTATCCAAATACCAACCATGTTATCAAAGCAGCTTCTATTCTTGCTGTTCTTTAGGGTGAAAAAAGTTCCTGTACCTCTCCTATGTCTGTGAAACAACACTGTACATTCTTGAAGCAGCCAAAATTAGATGGACCAGTGGGCAGTTTCATCAGATGATATGGAAATAAATTATGCACTCAAAGGAAGAGAAGAACATATTTTTTTCCATCCTGACTGGTGATTAAAGTCTGAACACTTGCATATTGTTCCTTGGAAAAGCCTAGCCTGAACTCAAGACACAGCCACCATTTAATGCTTTTAAAAAGAATATTTTGTACCAAAAATTTGAATTAGTATATTTAGATTAGACATTTTAGTATGTCTCTCAGTAAATCTGATTTTTTGGGAACCTAGAATAGAGCATTTCAAAGATTAGCAGTTAAATAGAATATGAAAGAACCTAGATTCAATTAGTATGTATGTGCACACATACGTATGTGTACACAAGTTATATTGCTGTGTTTAACTTAGAGTTGAAATTTCTCTGAAATCATATATATTAGATTCTGCAGCGTCAATCTACTATAGGTGAATGAGAAAATGATGTTTCTCAGAAAGAGACAGTGCCAAACTGAGTGAAAAGTCACTATGTGTTAATAATGGGATTGTAAGAAGCAGAAAAATTCAGCAGCAGATGTTCCCGTGTTTCCCAGTCGTGCATGAAAGATATTGGAGTGGTGTTGCAGTAGTCACTATATTTTGAAGGCGCAAAGAGCATAGAGATTCTTCTTACAGATTGGACTAACAATCTGTCTTTAAGTAAATTAATCACAAAGAAGAATCAGAATATTCATGTAGCAGGTGGAGATGAAATTTTTTCCACAACTCATTTCAAGATATTCCAGCCCAATTCCCGTCCTTCCAGAATCCCTAGCAGTTCTTCCCTCTTGTTTGAAATGCTAGCTGTTCATGGTTAGCTCTTCGTACGTAAACTAACATTTGCTTTGGAGAGGATACACTAGTAAATGCATTTAGTGCTGCAGTATTAACTAAATACAGTACCTGCCTTGCTGTGATTTTTGAAGTTGCTTTTGTGGTGTTTAACAACATGAGTACTGTGTCAGATGCCAGAATTTTTTACATTGTTTATTGCTTTTTGATCTGGTAGGCTTAAGGAGAACCTCACCTTTTACATTTTTTTTAGATAATATTTTTTATTATGGATTATTTTATGGCAGTCCTCCACAGTTTTCTCCTTCCTCAGTTTTCCTCCCTGTAGAACAATCTGTTTGGAATAGATAATAATTATTCATCTTCTTCTAAGTAATTGGAAAATAAGCAGATACATTTGCATTGGCTCTTCTGAATGAGAAACGATTTTCTTCCCTGAACAAAAGAAGGTACAAGTTTAATTTGGAATACACAACTGGAAATTATTTCTAAATTAAGTTAACCTTGACTGTTTTATTTTCTTCATGTTTCTTCTTTAGGTATGAACAACCTAAATGTGATAACAGTGCCAGAGCTCACCCAACCAAAACAAAGGATTTGTACAAAGGACGACAGCTTCAAGGTCAGTGAAAAAGATAAACTTGGTGTCATGCATTCCAGTGCTTTGTCACTGCAATAACTTAGAAAGCAATTCCTTACCTTGTATCTAAACAGTATATCTCTTAGATATTGCTGCATTGATTTGCAACTAAATGAAGCATTTCGCTTTGGAACAGCGTGTATAAATATGGATCTTAGGATGCTGTCAGAGCAAGGCTCATTTTTTTAGTGGTTACAACACAGTCATTGAAACTAGCATTATTTCTTACTTTTATCATACCAAGGAGTGAGCAAAATCTTTGGTAAATTGGTCTCTATCTTCAGGTCAGTGTAAAAAATGTATCCACTTATTGTTTTCCAAGAATAACCTTCAGTTTACCTTAGAAAAATATTGATTCTTCTAGGGAACAAACTTCAGTGCTTATCAGAGTTTTGATCTTTTCTGCAACTTTTTATGAGTGTGAGAGATCATATTTCTGAGTAGCTGAGCTACATAGAAGTCAGATTTGCTTCATTTTTGAATTGGTCTTTTAAGGCATGTAAATAACAAGGTACAGCCCATTTTAGTGATAATGCCCATGAGTCACTGTCATCTATTGTAAAGAATCGGAAACAAGCACGTGATTTGAGCAGATGTTCTGTGTCATGAGAACTATTTTGGTTTAACATCAAGAGAAATGTCTAGACAATAATTCTGAATTAAACATGTTCGTCAGTGTTGAAATTTGTCTTGAATGAAGCAGACATTAATGCTGTGATGAAACAAATGCATTTATGAGGGATAATATGAAAAGAAGTAAGAAATGTGAACTATATGTTATTATATGATATATAATTTTATCATGTTCCGTATCATGTAGAAAGAAGTCAATCATAGCATTAACAATAAGCTGTACAATTACTATAGATGTGGAAAAGGCAGGTGTGACCCAAAAACATACATGTCTGGGTATGATGGGACATAAAGACAGGAACAACACATTCAAGACAGACAAGGAAACATTCATGCAATTTTAGAGGGACCTATTTTTTTCTGGATTTTTCCAGAACCACGGGCATGATTCTGGTCATCCATGTTCAGAGAGCTACCTAGGCACAGCACTATATATCATGGAAAAGAGAAGGTAACTAGTATTTGCTTCACTTAGACAAACAAGATAAGACCCAGAGGAGACACTGTTCCTCTGAGACCATAAGGAAGAGAAGCAGAACTGTTTTCCTCAGTGACAGCTTTAGCACAAAAAAAAACTACCCTGAACGCATTTTGCTTGGAAACTATAAAGTGTTTTCCAACTGTTAGAGCAGTCAGACAACAGTCTTCTAAAGCACTAGTAATGGGGCAGAAACTCTGGTTAGGTTTCAGGTAGATTGTGTTCAGTTTATGAGAGAAGTAGTAGGAAAGAGGCTGGCATGACTGAAGTACTCTGCACTGTCTCTTAGCACATAAGATACCGAACATATACACTAAGAGATGAAAAACTGATTTACGCTAAACATTGATCTTGGAGCATGACTTTCACCTCTCTTTACAAGTTGTCTCCTTTTGGTTTCCTGCACAGAAAAGGAGCTGAATATGCCTGGCTTCAGTTGTGCTGTTTAGCTCTTAACAGAGTTCAGCAAGAACTGTGTGTGCCGCATAAATCCCCATATATGTAAAATTTAGTGGCAAATACACCTCTGTTGACAGTCAGATTTATTATGTTTATCCATCATTTCATCAGTCAGTACTTGCTTTCTGAAGTTATTTACTGCTGATTTAATTTAAAGGAAGTTAGCAGGTAGTTCAGGGATAATTTGAGATATATTTTACAGTCCATACTCCATGAAACCCAGTGGAAAGCTGGCCACTAATTTCTGTGGAAATTAGATCAGGCCTATGCTAACATGGCTCTGTTTGTCTCCAGCAATTTCTGTCAAAACAGAACTTGCATAGTAACAGGCTTATATAATTACTTGATTTCATTTGTGTATTTTTCTGAGTGAGAAGAACATACACCCAGAAGGGAGTATAACTCAAGAAGAGAGTGAAAACTCAAGAAACAAATTTGGCACTTAGTTCTGCTAAAGATATCACTTGTAGATCACTTCTGTCTGTTCACAAAAAAAATCTGAAAAAGCATTGACAGCTGGTTTCCAAGAGCCATGATGAGGAGGTGGGGAGGGTCCAGTTTTCACACTTATCTTTCTCATGCAAACTGGTAGTGCTTTCATACAGTGCAGTAATAAGGATTTATCCAAGTCAGGATACTTAAGAACTTTCCATGCCTTAAGCTTCTTCCTGATTATTTCACCTTTGTTAAGTTGGGCAATGGTATTTTGATTTTCTCTTACCACTTGTGGTATTTTGCACTGAGTTTTAGTCTAGCAAAGCTCTGCAGCAGTGTGAGCTCATCATATTATTACATTATATATGACACAGATTTGCTCTCCCAAGTTCATGTTCCTTACCCTGAAATAATCTTTGGCTTTCAAATGCTTTATGTGTTTTAAAATAAGACAAATACCAAAATTTCCTGAGATTTCATAAATAAGTTATGAGCTAGCTAGAAAAACCTCTTTCTTCTACTCTGCAACAGGATGAAGCGCATACCTTTAGAAGTAACGGATGGAGGAGTTTGCTTCACAGTTACAGCTGTGTTAGACGTGTTTATTGTTCCTTCTCTTTTAAGGTTTTCTCTTCTCTCTCTGTCGGCTAGTCTAACAAATACTTAAGAGATCATCACTCACGTGAAAAACTTCTCTCTTACCATCATAAAAATGCAAACACTACATCAAGTAAAAATGAATTGAGTTTATACTAGTGGAAAGAGGATCTTGCACAAACGTGACTCAGTCTTAACAAGTAGCAGGTAGTCATACATATGGTTAATGCAAGTCTTCTTTTCAGTAGAAATGAACCACTGTTACTTGAAGTTTCTCTAAGCAGCACTGTAAAAGCATGTTTGCATTTGAGATGTCTGAAGTAGAACACCTGATTGCTGAGTGGTGCCAAGACTGAACAAAAATATGTAGGTAGTCTGTGCCCTGACTTTCAAGAAATAATAACATTTCTGAAAGGATGAGTTTGCTTGATGCTTGATTTGCAGCTTATACCCACAAAAATGCAGTAGCCATAGGTGAAACCACTATGACTGTTTGCCATGTAAAACTAGGAAGATTTTGAAAGAATTACTTTATTACTGTAGATGATCTTAAACAGGATAAGATCCAGTGGTACATCCTCAGGTGGATTAAATTGGCATAGTTCTGCAGCTACACTGATTTATACCACCTGAAAACTCAAACCTACTACATGTTAAGCCAAATATTTTTAGCAATAATTTGCAATAAATCACAATGCAGTTTTTGGCAAACACTGATATCTTGTTAAAGCAAAATTGTAGAAAGTAAGGGCCCATTACAGTCCATGGCAAAATTCCCACTGATTTAAACTGAGCTAAGAGTATATCCTCACATCCCGAGGGTAACATAATATAAAGCATCTGACATTGAAGACTAATCTAATGTTTTTAAGAACGATCCAAGCCACCTGTATCTGTTAGATTGGACTGGAAGTTATATAATAATTCTTCCCATAAGATTTCTAGTCTTTTTTTTTTTAAGGCCAAAGCATTTTTCTGAGGTTGCTGGTGGTTTTGGTCCTGCTTAGAAACTAGTTATTCTGAGATAATGAAAATGAACCCAGAAAGGAGTCCAGTGAATGTCACAAACTAGGGAAACCAGATTTTTTCCTTTTCTCACAGGGAGTTTTCAAACATTCCTATTTTGACCTTTTGTTCTCCACTGTGTTATACAGTAAAATGGAAGCCCTATGATGAACTGACATAGTCTTCTGTAGTGCCTTAAATGCTTTATTTCAGACTTTTGGATAACTGGAATGTTAAAATGAAATTCAGTTTTCTGCACAAGCTGGTTGCAAGTATTTAAAAGGGTATAGCATGAAGGCTAGTTAAAGCTAACCCTGTAAGATCATTGAATGAGGTATAGGTGCCACTGTGTCTTTCACAAAGTTGTTAACCATAGGTCAGGAAAAATTAGTAATAAGTCAGGAAATATTAGATCCTGGAACTTTATCTTTTCAGTCTGGGTCTATGGGTGAAGGAATTGTACGTATTATGTACCTTTTAATAGGTGAGAATAATCTCAGAGAAACATCAGTTTAGTGACTGTGTGAAGCTGATGATATTTTCAGAGAAAAAAATTCAAAAGAATTTTTTTTAAATTTACTTTAGATCATCTGGTATTTAATTTCTCAATTTAGTAATATGCATTGTACTTGCTAGAGAGAAGACATCGGGTATGGCCAGAAAATAAGGAAAATCCTGATGCAAATTCAGTAAAACTGTCTGTGAGAAGACTTTCCCATGTGCATGGGGTGGTTGCTCCTAGGGAATAAAAGGGGATTCCATATGTTGGGAGTTATATTTCATGTTGCTATTTATTTCTAAATTCTTAATAATACATTTCCTAATCTGGTCATTCTATCAAACTTTGCAATTCCCTGGAATCCATCGGGCACATAACTTTGGTGTAGGCTGCTTACTCCAAAATAAAGTTTGCCTCAAATTAGCAAAGCACACAACAAAATTAAGCAGAAGTGTAATGCACCATATGTTGCATACGTAATATATTTCAGACTTTTCTTATCTAACTGCCAAGGACTGCATGTAAGCATACAGCTGTTTCTATACCCAGCAGGGAAATCTTGAGTCTTTGAGACCGTGCTCATGAGGAAAGTACGACTGCTGTATCTCACTCAGCATGGTGTAGGCTTCACAGCTGATCAGCATCACTCCTGACTATAACCAGTCTTTGCAGTAGCCAGTTCCAAAGAGAGATTTGTGAGGGCACTTAGGTTGTAAGAAGTGCAATTTTCAAATCTTCCAAGCTTTTGTAGACGGACCTTAAATCAGTAGTCTCCAAATTTTGTTGATCATATGCCCCTGTCAGTAAAAACATTTTTGAGTATACACTTTCAATATATGTATATTTATTTATATTTAAATTAATTGATTTTATTTGTTTATTAATTTATATTTACAGATTATACTCCTGTACTTGCATATTAAATATGTTATTAAAAATACACAAAAACAGGAATTAGAAAAGGATGAGATAAAGATGAAACAACAATTCAATTTTTTTAAAAGATTACTCATTAGTGGTACAAAAAAAATTTTTTTCCCTGCACTCCAGTGGATTGTTTTGCAAAGCCCCTGGGGCGTGTGTGTTCTCAGCAACCTGGAAGAAAGGGACTTGTATATGTAAGACAGCAAGACATGATAGCATACTGGGACAGTGCCAGACCACTCAGCTATTTTGCCTCAAGGGCAATTCTTTTTTTTATTGAAAAAGTATGCATCAAATGCAAGAAGGATCTGTTTTAAACTCCACTGTGTGTGAGGGCAGAGAAACTTTGGATAATCTTTTGAATAGTTCAAGAATTTTGTATCATTACTTGACCTGAGAATTTTTGTTTTTTATTTTTATTTTTCTCCTGTAATACAATTCTTATCATCAAGAATTTGAAGAGTATTATAGGGAATGTGATTTTGCCAGCACAACTTGCTTTAACTGTAAGTATCATTATCTTTTCGTGAGCCAAAAATAAAGAAATCCAAACGAGTGAAACACATGCTAGCTTGAGAGGGGGACACAGTGTCAAGCTGGTTTCTCAGACTTAACTGGGTTTCTATGGTTTTGTGGTTTTATGTCAGACCATTAATTTTGTTTATCTTTCATTTCAGTTTGTCTAAGTTTCTTTTTTTTTTTTTAGGAGAGCGTGTCCTTTAAAGTTCCTATGGTTGTGATACTTCCTCTCATACAAAAGGATAATTTGGGAGGGGAAACTGTAAAATTGAAATGTAATACAATCTACTGACTTGGGTGAATATACAAACTCAGTAAGTCCATATACTGAAAGTCCTGAAAGTGTCCCTTTTTAAAAAAGGGACACTTCTCAAAATAGTAATATTCTTCACCGCTAAACATTTCCTTTTCCTGAGAAGCAGTTCTCAATTAACTCAGACGGAAACCAGTCAAATGCAGAAGTTGCACTGAAGTTGGTGCAGATTTCTACTTGTGAAATAAGATCAGCATTTCACTTTTTCTTTCCCATCACTCCTGCAGCTCTCCAAGAGGTCTCACTTCAGATGATTCTCATTATAATTTTTGACTGTAGAGCATTTATCTAAAAAGATGAGTATTGGGGGGGTTTAAAATCACTGAGTTAAATGCCTGAAAGGTTTCCATTTTCAGTAGTTGGGGTTTATTCAGTGACACAAGAAGGAACCAAATTAGAAAAATGGCCATGTTTGCTTAGCCTCTATGGGACAAATTTTGAAGTCTCAGATTGGACAAAGAGTATGGATCTCTGCCCTTCCTCCTTGCAACACAAAACCAAAAAAACTGCTTTACATCCAGCACTGAGACTCTGTTGATGACTATTTGCACTGTGCTGGTCTATGGTTTAAGGCTTGGTATGAATCTCGATATTTTACTTATTTAGATTTCCTGATGCACATCTCTTGCACAATCAGTCAACGTATGAGAAAGAAAAATCCCTTAAAACTCTACATTTCAGTTGAATTTAGGGTGTTTTCTGGTTTTAGTGCCTTCTGGTGACTCAGTTCTCAGTTATTGTTCTTTCCTATGGATCTTCATTAGCTTAGTTTAACTTTGGCACTCAAGCAGCTTGTATTTTCTCCCAAAGTCATGCATGAGAGCTCCTGATGTGACTCCTATCATTTATTTTGCATTTGTGCTATTACTTAAGAGAAAGGCAATTATTCTAACTGCTTAGTTTTCTTCCTGTTGCAATGGCTTCATTTTCTGTTCAGATGGGATACTCAGAACTGACTTGAACAGTTTATACTTTGTGGAGCAAACCTCATGATTTAAGCTATGGGTGATTTGTGTGTGGATAAGTACAGTTTGCTTTTGGTTGTTGGCACCACATCTTCTTTTTTTCCAAAGTTAAAGAGAAATAATTGGAAATGTTCAAACCACGATGATGCAAGACCTGCAGCCAAATAGTCATCATATAAAGTGACTTGCTTCAATAGCATTCTTTAAATAAAGAAATAGAGGCTTAACTACTTTTACTTTACATGTATGTTCTACTATGCTGTTACAGTTGCTCTGCCTCTGATCACCAGAACCTCAGGCTGTTTCCCAGCACTGGCCTACCTATCTTGCTTACTGTAGTTTCAGACTGTTTGCTTCCTCTGTGGACATAGCACCAGCACCAACACCAAGGATAAAATAACTTACCATGCATTCTTGAATGTGTGAATGACTAAAACATTTGCTTGCTTTTAAAAGTATCAATTAAGTAATTGAGTTTTTCTGATCATAATACAGATTATATACGTACACCTGCCTTCCCGTGAGTTTCATATTGTTAAGTCAGTTGGCATGTAGCATTCTCCACTGAGCTGTGATTTAAAGGGATTACATTTTTATGATGTAACCAGCTTTTTGGCTGAATGAGCTAATACTGAAAGTATCCATTTTTGTTATTGAGTATTAGAGCTCTGAGTTGCCTCTTCTGAAGTCTATAAGTAAAATAAAAATATTTGAAGTTGCTGGCAGTTTTGGCTGAGCATGCTACTCTTGTCCTGAGCCCAGTATGGCTTTATTTACCAAGAGATACTTGCCAAAAAGGCTCTGTACTGAGAAGACCCATGCTGTTAAGTGCTGGAACCCTAACTAGTTAATGCAAAGCTGGTGCAAATGTCCACAGCAGCAATGGCAGAACCATGAAACCATGTTACATGGACAAAGGAGAAAGTCTGCGTGCAGCTTAGCTACTCCTGCAATGAGGATGGGAGAGGTGAGGCTTGACTTCGAGGTGCAGATGGGTGCTGTAGGGCCAGGCTTGCTCCTCCTCAGCTCCTTAATGCCAAGTGAGGAGAGCAATGACTGCTTCTCCTTCCAAAGCAGTAGCTCTCTTCTCTAAGATGTGGAGCTGCAGGAGGAAGCATCTGGATGTCTTTCCAACACCACTGGCTTCATACAAGTTAGCGAGAAGTGAAGGGCTCTTCCCACATATCCAAGTCCATTACATTATCCTGTGCCAGAAGCCTGAAGCAATGGCTGTGGGGGATGCTGACTGGGCAAAGAAGTGGATGTCAAAGAGGAAATCTGCATGTCTGTTCAGCAGTAAGTTTCATACAACACCAGGGCACCCGCTGGATGGGAAGAGAGGGGTACACAGAGCACAGACTGGTGTTGCAAGCAGTGGCTGAGTAAGGATGCCCACACTGTAACAGAGCTATTTAGTAATGAGCAGTGGTGGCCTGGGGAGGATGTTGGGCTAAGGCGGGGTTTTTTAACAACCACATGCATCTACTGGTCAAACCTCCTTGTGAAATCAGACGTCTGCAGCAGTAAGCCATGTATTTCCAGAGAACAGTACAATAGCTTCTGAGCAGCTGAACACAGAGGACTGTTTCTTTAACCTACAACAATTTGCTTGGGCTTTTTAATAGCTTCAGTATTATTACTCTTTTGTCAGACTACATGATTATAGTGTATAGTCTCCCAGTAGGCAGCTTTGCTCCAGTGGAAAGAAAGCCTGTAAGTTATTTTTCAAGGCTCTGCAAATCACATTTATTTCCTGCACACTCCCTTCTGTCCATCTCCTCCTCCTGTCTTTAATTACTAATGGTCTGGTCACAGTACTTTACATTTCTTTATTCTTGCCTAAATTTGTATTTCTTAACAAAAGAATATCTTCCCCCCAATCTGAAAAACATTAATAAATACTAGTATTGGGGAGAAAAAAAGAAATTTCAAACACATAACTCAAGAGCTGCTGTAGTTTCCAGTTATGTTCATGTTTGTCCAAAAACATTACAGTGAAAGCATTCGAACTTCTAGTACAGCAGTGAAAGACACAGCTGTGTCACAGCTAGCAAAAAAGAAAAGCTGGCTAATCGAAGGTGATGCTACTGGCTCAGCAATAGCATTTCATTCATTGCTGTATTTAACATTACCCTATAATTCAATGTTTATTTTAAGGGGCTATATTAGGACTAATAAACACTGACTTCATTTGCTTCTCAGCATTAAAAAAATGCTGGAGGCTATGCCAAGAAATACAAATTCTGTTTCTCACCTCACTTGTTGCTATCCTCCCTTTCCAGCCAAATCCCTTGTTAAGTGCAGTGGCCTTGCCTTCTGTGCTGCTCTGTGCCACTCTGTTCTGCCTTCGGTGGGAGCTGAGAAAGTCCCTGGTGCAGGACACTGCCAGGGAACATCTGTCCAGAGAGGGAGTGTTCTGTGTTTGCCTGTCCTCCTGGGAGGCTGTCACCCAGCTGTTGTACAGCCACTGCCTTTGCACCATCATTTTCCACGTGAATTTCTGATTGTCATTATTGTCTTATGGACTAAATAATGTTGAGAGAATGCTTTCCCCTAGAAATGTCTTCCCTAAATCCAGGTGCACATCTGAAAAGTTTCACTGATAGTCATGAAGCTGTGTTTGTTTATATCCATCAAGGATATAAACTTGTAGGTATGTAGTGTCTTCTGCACTTAATGGAGCTGTGAGAGGGGGAGCAATGACTAATGTCCTACTGAAACCAGTTTAGTTTAATGAAGTCTTGGATTTCATTCTCCTTAAATTAGGACTTCATGTAGACTCCTCAGTCCTGCTTCATTACAACAAATGCTAAGCTGCTATGCATGGATAAATACTCTGTACTCCAAGAGATGTTTGTTGGTCAGTGATCAGGAGCTTAAAAGCATGCAGCTTTGCAAAATGTTTTGAGGCAGCACTTAAAGTCTAATATCTGAGGTGCAAAACAGTGTATATTAAGCAGCTTTATTTCTTTTAGCAAGGGCTCTGCAGAAAAAAATATGGGTCAAGATAGTTCTTGTCTTTTAGAAGAAGTCTGTAATTTAGAATGAAAACACCTCAGACTCTTTTAAAACAGCTGCTTGTAAATACATGACCACAGATACAGAGGTATTGTCAGTGCCCTGTATAAAATCCTGACATAAGCAGAGTGAACCTTTGATCACACTGGAATCTAAAAGGGATTAAAATATTTGCCATGACTGAACAAACTTTGACACTGTCTTCCTAAAGCTACTAAGCTTTAAGAAATGCATTTAAAATAAATAAATATTTTCTGGTAGAGTGAAGACATGGGAGAGGGCTCTCATTAAAATTACAGGCAACTGGATTGCAGTTTTGGGGTGAGAAGTAGGAAAAAAACAACACAGGAAGAGGGAAAGATTGATGTAGTATAATCACAGTGTTTTCTGCCAGAATGCTTGTAATCCTTATCATCTTGCAATCTGAGAGATGGCAGGAAAAAATTGAACAGAAAAGGCAAAAACCTTTTAGTCTGCCAGGACTGTAATCATAATGAAAGATGACACCTGAGCCTTATCATCACAGTGAGTGGGAGTCACATAATAAGACATTATTTCCTTTAAGAAGCATGGTATGGGCTTTCTCCTTTTCCATCTGATAGAGTATATACTGAATAAAAACATGTCATTGATTTGTAAGGACATTCCCTGCAAAATGGATATCTTGCACTGTTTTGTTTTCATATTTGGATACAAGACCTCCTTGATTACCTGGCAGAAATAACCCTCATGCTTGATCTGTAGACAGGGAGAAATAAATATTTTCATTTCTGAATGGATGTATATCTGCAGCTATATTTTCAAGAAGGGCCAGCAAAGTTTAGGCATTTATTCCTCACATTTAGTCTCTTGGAAAAGTGTTCCACTTTTGAAACAAAATGAGCATTTAGTTCCCAGTGTGTTTGGTGGGATATTCAGTTCCCAGAAACTTTGCAAATACACTGTATTGATAATAAACCACCCTAGTAATTCTTTGTTTTGTATCAAACAATGACTTTTTGCAATCCAGGCAGAGTTATGAGGTTAGGGCTTGTGAAATATCAAGCCATTACAGGGCTTCCCAATTCCTAACATTCTGTGTAATTTAATGTACAATACAGAAATGACATCAGTTTTGGCTGCTGAGTAATGACTGAAAGTGTCAGGCAATGAGTTCAGCTCGCGTGACAAGGAAAATGCACAAGATGAAGTCAGAACTGTTCACACTGATCTCACATCAGTATGTGTGTTTTCTGGGGAAAATGTTTAGATTTTAGCCTGCTGCATGAATATTTCTGTTCACTTGCTTTTGTGGAGAAAGCTGATTCTGACAGAGTGTTTTCAGTGTTCATGTTTTCTAGATACTAGCATGATTTGCCTGGGAAGACCAGTGACAGATTATAGAATAAACCAGTACGTGAATATCTATCAATTCCAAAGTTCATTGACAGGATAACTCTGTAAGCTGCATGTGGTCTGATGGAAATTATCCATAGACCATAGTAGTAATGGAAGAAGATTACTTACTAACTCACTGGTCCAGAAATAGTCTGTTGTTGATATCCTTTCCCCTTGATAGATGTCCCTGAAACTACCTGAAGTATCACAATGGGCCACTGAGAAAAAGCACGCTTAGTTCCTGTGGCATAGACTAGACATGAATTTGTAAAAAGTAACTCACATCGTTAGCTCTCCTGAAAGTGGGACTGGTCACAAGCATAAAGGACAACATAAGTGTTGCATATTCTCACTGAGGATGACTATATTTTAGAAAGTAAAGAACCAGGCTACCAGGCGTAAGGTAGAGTTTCCAGCTAAGGTCCAAAAGTTATGTGCTCCAAGTCACTCAGGGACAAAGACATGACTGACTCTACATGTTGTTTCTTGGTAAGGAAGTGTTGCAAGTTATGACACAGACATAGCTAAAAGAAGGCATACCTGCCACTAATAATATCAAGAACCTGGGAACAGACAAGAGCTGGGGAAGTCTGAATGCTTAAAGTGGGTATTTATCTGTATCACAATATTTTATAGAGACTCCTTGTGTAGCCTGGGATCCCAGTGTTCTGGGCAATGTACAAATAAGGAGCAACAAGATGATCCTTGGAAATTTTATAGTGTAGCTGATAGCAAAGCCACTTGGACAGTGGGTAGACAGATGCCATCAATTGAAGAGAGGGAGTAAAAGTTCCTGCCAGAAAGTTCCTCAAAGTGCTTCGGTCTGCCAACATGTGTCACCTCTTTTTCACGCTGGCTGAGCTTAAGCCAGCTAGCTTTCCACCAGGTCCCTTTCTGCATCGGGTATTTAGCAGAAGATACATTTATTTGGACTCAGTGACGAGATGTGTAACAAATACTTTTGTTCGCAAAGAATAAAGTGTATACAAGACTCTCAGTGGTTTCAAATATATAATGTTATTCCTTGTGTTCAGTACAACTTGTAGGCTCCTGCAACTGAGAGCCCCCAAGGAGGAAATAAAATTACTCCATACAAGCATCTGGGAATTCTTTCAAAGGGTTCAGAATGCTTCACAAGATTCAGAAATTTGCTTCTCTGTAGCTCAGCAGGAGTGCTACTGTTCATAGATTCCTGATGTTGGCATTTGGCAGAAATCCATGAATAATTTGGGGAAATAAAGTATTCATGGATATTGCCCTTTATGCTTGTGAAGTTCTAGAATTTGCTTGCTATCTAGAAACGTCTTCTAGTAAAAACTCTTGCTCTGTAAGTCATCCACAAGCAATTTACTGTAAATATTCCTAAAATACAATTCATGACCTGCCGAACCATGATCCTGCAAACACTTACTCGCATTCTTGTTGTGATTAGTCCCGTTAAAATCAAAGGAACCTTCACATGTGGTTATAAAGTTAAGCCTAGGCATAAGAGTTTGTAGGATGAAGGTTTATGCTGGTTCCATAACCCTTGGTATTCTGCATTCTGTGTAGTCTCCAATTGCTAAATGAGATGCAGGCACTCAAAGCTGGTGGAAAGTTAGCATTTTTCAGTCCCTGGGTACCATTCCTATTCCCTAACTGAATATTTACAGAATCCACCCTTATGAATCTGAATTTTTTACATAATTCAAATTTGCAGGCTAGAGGTGCAACTTGAAATTAGCTTCAGAAAGTGGCAAAAGAAATGCAAAGCAAAAGTTATCAAATCAAATTGATTTAAAAATTGGAGTGAATATTCATCAGCTTTTTATTTATGATTTATTCATCACTGTGGAACCTTCTGTACTGTGAACTTTGAAACAGGGAAAAGTACCAATAAAAAAAGGGTTTGTAGGTTCTGTACTTATCCACAGTTAATAACAGAAAATGTTTACTAGAGTTAGGCAGAATTATTCACAGAAAATACAACCCAAAGTCTGAAAAAATTACCTAACTAAAGAAGAAAGCAACATCTAGGTATAGTTACTGACTGATACAATCAATTGTATATTCAACTGTATTATATATGTTATCTAAATTGTTGTGAAAAGAGTATGCTACATTTTGAATTTAAGTGACAAATTGCTTTTGATATTCACTTCTACAGTCTCACCTACCTTCTGCCATTATTCTTAGGTGTCTCTGAATTTTCAACATTTCAAGCAGGAAAGCGTCCTAGAAAGCCCCATTAGTTATGTATGTATGTGTATGTGTGTGCACTTAAAAAATCACCAGTGACTAAAAGGAGTTACTATTCCATGTATGGTGGAGATTTCCATCCCCACAATTTAAGTTCAGAGAGGTTACCTTTAAATAGTCATGAAATAAGATCTTTGAACCACTGCAAAGACAAGATTCCTGGTGCTCCATTAAGATATGCAGCACATGTTTCCACCCTTGGAAATTTTTCAGAATATCTGGTACTTGATCCATTTGAATAACGAAAGTCAATTTTAAGTTAGTTACAGAGTTATTTTATTAGTTGGATAGTTTTTTCTCCCACTGAGCTCTGCATAGGCAAATTCACAGTACCAGAGAAAGAGCTGGAAGGATACAAAAATATTCCTAATAAAATGTTATAAAGCTCTCTAAGAGATTTATGCAAGAGAGTTTTGGATTTTTTTTTTCCCTTTTTCCTCCCCAAACCCATGTGGCTTGTACACCGTTTGTGAAGGCGCACTGGGCTATAACATTCCCACTGGCATTTCTATGGGGTGATATGCGCTTGTAATTTCACCACGCAGCAGTAATGTGATTCAGGTTTATGCAGGTTAATACCCTTTATATGATAGTTTACACAGTGCTAAATTTAAATCTATATGTATACTAATATGTTCATGTGTATGCACACAGATTCTCCTGTACCTCTCAACTCACCCTCCTATGAAACAGCTCTACTTACACCTAGGTTAAAGTTGTCTCAGTGAAGAATCTTCTCATGTATTGAATTGAACGTTCTGTAAGCTGCATGCTATTTCTTCTGTTATTTACAGTTCTGACACACTTCAGATAAACAAATTAGAATTTTCTTTAGCATCATTCAGGTTGACTTTAAGAAATTAGTAGTTTTGCTATCAGGATTTTTTAGGATTTTTTCATTTTGTTAAGTGCTATTTCATTAAAAATTAGAAAAATTAGTAGATGAATATAGTGCTAAAAATCCTCCAGCATTAGTTGGTAACATCCAGATGATTATAAAGATAGCTGCTTGAAAATTGCTTATAATTGACTTAGTAAATAATAGTTTTTTTGTATGTTTGGCAGTTACTTGCTGTAAAGAAACTTTTTACTTTACTTAATCTATAATACAGACATGTAGTTCAGAACCTACTTCTGATTCCTTGCTTTGAATTGACAGTAATCTCACTGTAGCCAGTTTGATTAGTTGGGATTTAAAGCAGTGTAAATGACACCTGTTAACCATGACAGCATACTTGCGAGTCCACACAAAGGACTTGGTTATGAAGTGGAGAACTCTGATATTTTCATTAGGATTTTTATAGACTTCTGTTTTACATAAGGGAAGAAATAAATGAGGTTCATTGGCAAGGGCTGTCAGGAGGTTTCCAGAATTGTGTTACAATCCATGTATCTCGCATGAACACTAACTTTTCCTGGAGAGTATTGCTAGACTTGGAACATAAGTGTCATGCCTTCTGCTCTCCAGAAGTCCAAGTGGAGGGCATTCCTCCATTTCTGCTCCCCTGCTGCAGAGCAGAGTGGCTCAGACACCAGGCTTTGGAGAGGTTAGTGACACCTCAGCCTGTGCTGTGTTCAACTCCTTCTGAATGTGGTAGAGGCCAGCTTGCTCGGCCATGAATCTAGGCTAGGGGGAAGATCTGGTGAATGAAATCGTAGTATCTTTTCCTGTCATTGAGACCTATAATGGTTTTAAACTATTCCCTTACCAAAAGTGAACTGCTTGGACCAGCCTACCTTTCCTGTAGGCACATTATTTGCCTACATTGTTTCCCTGAATGTTGTGTAACTCATTCCTCTTGTGATGGGGACAGTCACACTATGCTGTGTCAATGAGCTTGACATCCTCGGGTGATGTCATGTTCACTGCATATGTGGTATACAGCTTGAGGATATCCACATTTATCAATGATTTCAACTCATCCCAGAGGTATTAAGTGCTGGTTTACCATGTACTGGTCAAAATGGCTGTTAGGGCCACAGTTTTCAGCCCTTTGTACCTGCTTTGCATACTTACCTTTCAGATTTCTCATGCAGACCTATTCAGAAGCTGGAGTTTATTCTAGCATGAGAGAAAAATTAACTTGCCAGCCCTCACAACAGTCTCAACATCTTTTCTCTTAGAAAAGCAGGAAGATTGCTTCTGAAAAAATACAGTTGGTGCATCTTATGTTGGATATATTTCAAAGGACAGCTGACTAAGAAGTTTGGGTAAACATCTCTCTTCCTCCTTAATCATTTAGTGGAATCCAGGTTTTTGGATATTCTTGTGCAGTGTAATTAGAAGACCAGCTGGGCTGTAGAGGCTGAGATTATCTAAACTACATAAACAGCATCTACAGAGAGTTCATGCTCTGGACGTCACTGATAATGCCGTATCGATTTGCACCAGAGTCATGGATAAAAATAATTGATATCAGATATACAATCCCAGTGTCAGATTTTGAAGGGAATTGTTTTTCTCTGATTGAACTTAGTCTGGTTTCTACTGAATCAAAGAAAGCTTGTCCCTCAGGTAAAGAGAATTTACTGTTGTTTCTGGAATTATTTTTTTTTACTCTATTTTTTCATGAAATTCCCATGTTCTCCTACTGCAAGCTGGACTAAGTTTATTTTCTTCACGAACACTAAAATGCCAACTTGTTATGAACTGTTTAAATTCACGTTCTCTGTTTCAACTGTCCACTTTCCTTGACAGAATGCTGACTTCATCCTTTGTCTGCTATGCTTCTTTTTCCCTCGTTCTTCCTTTATGATTAAAAAATCAAGGAAAACTGAGCCACATCTGTGTCTCATGTGTTTACAAGCCCAGTTCATTACTTCTATGAGCTGTGCAGGATTTATATGTAGGATTTTGTTCACTAAATGTGTTTTTCAGTAGGGATTACAAAAAAACCTACACATTTGAAGTTCCTATAAAAAATCAATTTCTTGAGATACATATTTTGACCTCAGTATTAAAAGAGTGCACAGTTCTCTTGGTGCCAAACTTGTGGCTCAAGGCATGCATCATCCAACCTTATTGAAAACTTGGCAAATGAATCAAGGGAAGAGATTAATGTGCAGTGCAGTGGCTGGACATGTAAGGTACAGAAATCAGGCTCTAATTTACAGCTCCCTCTATGGCTTGGTAAAAAAAAAACAAGTCACATTGCTGTAGTGCTGGCATTTCCGATGCTTGGATAAACAGGGCTCGCTGTTCATCTTGAGTTGGTTTTAGTTTCTAAGTTCATTAATTTCCCTGACACAGGCAGGTGGCTTGGAGAAGCTAGGATTATTTGGGAAAGCAGGAATCTTCTGGGAGAGTAAAAATGGTATGGTTTATTCTACAGTGAAACCTTGTTTTGTAAAATTCCTAAGCTGCTTGTGCTTTAAGCTTGGAGACCTAGTCAAGCATCTGGGTGAATGCTTTATTGTTGCTAGCCCTCATTCATCTCTGGCTGTGGGGTATCTTGTGGGCAGGCTTCACTTGATAGTTGCCTCGTGAGGAAGGCTGGAGAGGGAGGGAGGAATGTGAGCAGATACACACTGCTCTGATTCTTTGCAGTCGGCCCAAGGAAAGTCACCCTGTGAAGCAGGTCAGAAAACTCCAGTTTATATTAGAAGCACGCATTTCTTATCATAAAACTATTAAATGAATGAGTCTATTAAACCCGGGCTGTCCAAATGCACAGAATGAAAAGGGTACTTTGTATCCCTTGTATCTCAGATGGCGCTCATGAGTGGACCTGTTTTCAGTTATAATACGTTTATGGATGTGTTTATTAGCTGAAATGTTTTGTTTGCAAATGTATTTTTTATTTAACTAAGGATTCATGTTCCTGTACATAGGCTCAAGTTGTTTCCCATCATGGATTTATTTTCCCTCTCAGAAAGTGCTTCAGCACTTTCCCTTAGTAACATCTGTAATTTGGAGACAAGTAGGAATTAATTGCCTTTGCCTGTAACTTAACCAAAATTTGAACCCCTTTATTGAACAGCAAAATATTAATGCCCCAACCCTGCTACCACCAGTTGCCTTCTTTGTGGTTTATCTCTGCTTACAGATAAACCAGAACACTTTAAAACAGCAAAGATAAAATGAAGACATTCTATACTCATTATATTATCAGTAGAGCCTACAGATAAATGCCTGCCCTAAAATAAGAGCAATTTATTCTTAAAATCTTTTTTGAGAACTATACAGTTATATTCTTGTTCAGTGTTTCCTGATAACCACTTCAGAACACATCACCAGCATTAATGGGGTCTCTCAAGTATTTGAGAGAGGAAATATAATCTGTTTTTATGCAGAAAAACAGAAAACCAAAAGCTCACAAAAAAATTATTGTAAGTCTTGAATTTGGAGCTCCCAGCTTCTCCTCTATTCTTGGTAAATGTTTTTATTGAGTATAAAGTTTTGTGATGTTACTGAAGATACTCTCTGAGAACCCCAAGTTTCCCCTCCATTTAAAATTCAGTAAATTAAATGAAACCATTTTCATGACAAGAAAATGGAAAAGCAACTGAAATGAAGCCTATACTCTGAGTTTTGAATGGAAACATACCTATCAAATTGAGATATAACAAGTGAAGTACCCTGTACTATATTTTGGCTACATGATTGATATTTTTTTTTTAATTCTTTTCCATAATATCTGAATGTTTGATTCCCTCTAGCTGCCCTACTTTTTCCGCTCCACTCTGAATTCACCTTTATCCCACTGAAAGGTATATTTTCTCTCCCTGGTTTATGTCTCATAAGTGAAACATTTATCTTAAATAATGGACAAGTCAAACACTCAGTTTTAAATAGAATGGATTTATAGATAGAAAATAAAAATCCTACAGACTTAATGAATTCCTATATCAAAGAACAGGCTTCTCTTGTGTACGAGCATTGCTGGAAAAAACCCACATTTTAAGAGTGCCTCATAGCATGACAGAATGCTAAAGTGCTGCTTAAGTATCAGTTCCCACACCTCTGTTGATTGGTAAGGAAGAAAGTCTGAGTCCAGAACATGCAAGGCAAAAAAAAAAAAAAAAGTTTTCTGAGAATTCAGCTCTTCAACGTGCAAAGTGCAGTGGCCACGATCCAGCAAACTACTGAAACACATTCTTGTCTTTAAGCTTATGCATTCATTTGGTTTAGTGAGAGTGCTCTGTTAACCTGTTTGTGAGGTTTTTTTTGAATATGTTTTTGCATTTCTCTATTCCACGCAAGATGAAGCCATAACTTACAGAACATGCAGTCCAGTCTGAAGTTACTGTTATTTTTCTGAAGAAAATGTCTTTATGTAGTGGTAAGAGTTAGTCTCTGACAGTCTTTGTTTTGAGTTTTCTCACAACGAAAGGAAGCTTTCTGTAGACACGTAATAGCTTGATGATTAGAGCGCTCAGCTGAGGAGGAGAGGATCCAGGTTCAATTTGCTAATCCAAACCAGACAGAGCAGGGAACTGAACCTGTCTCTTTAGTGTCAGAGATCAACATACTCCTGTGGGATAACAGCAAGCCAGGTTCAACCCCCAGTTTTGTCTGGTTTGGATCAGTGAGCTGAACGTCAGTCTCTCCCATCTCAGCTGTGTGCCCTCTGGCCCCTATTTGGCCAAAATGGGATGGGTGTTTAGTACATAAAGAAAAAACAAGTTAATTCTGCACCAGAATAAAATCTAAATTACCCAATCTTTACACTTTCCACATGATGGAATTGTAGTTATCTGGCCAAGCCTTGAGAAAGATACTTCATGGTCACATAGTGAGAGAGTCAGAGGCAATAGAAAATAGAAAAACCCTCTGTCTCTACAAATGCAAATAAAGATACAGAGGTTCAGCCATGTTATCTGCATGGCTTTGGCAGGTGCAGGGAAATAAACCCTCCAGAAGCATTCTCATGGGAAACCAGGACTGTCTCAGTGACCTACAGTTTTGTTTGGAGGACAATGGTGGTGGAGTATTTTTCCTCTGTCAGTGAGTCTGTGTCAGTGTACAATCTGTTCCTGAGAGTTTGCCTGAAATTCTAAGCAGCTGTTTTCCCCACTGGTTTCTGTGCGCCTCTTCTCCCCTTGGTTTTCTAGTGGTTACCTCTAATTTCCATGCTCGTCTTTTCCTTTCACTGCCCTTTCATATCCTTCTGATTCCCTTAAATTTTGAACTTCTCACACAAAGAAGTCTTTCTGGCTTAAACTTCAGGTTTGGGAATGGCACAGATAGTAGAACCCTGGAACAAATCCCACTAAGAATATGGCCGTAGGAATTGGCAGAAATTGATTCCTTTTAGCTGTTTATTTTGTCCTTGTAATCCACACACACACTGAATTTCTTAATCTAACTCCAAGCATTTTTAAAGGTTTAAGCATCTTTACTGTCTCTGCCTTCTCTTCTGCCTTCTGTTTCTAGCCAAGCTGTAGAACAGCCTTCTAGTTTTGAGAATTTAGAATATTAACCCCTTTATAGCCATCTGTATAGGGTTCAGCTACTCTGGTTGTATAAAGTTCACAGAGTCACCATCTTTGTCAGCTGGAATTTGCAGTGCTGTATATCTCTAAGCATGGAGCACGGACCTCTAATTTTGAATGAGTGCTTTACATTCATTCACTTGAGATGATAAATTTTACTACAGTTTACTAAATTATTTACAGTTTACTAAATCAACGTGAGAGTACATATGTTTGGTACCAAGGATGTATTCTCAGGAGAGCCAGAATGGAAATGTGAGGTGTACGGATTATAATCAGAGTACTTATTTCAGTTCCATTCACCGATAAGTAAACCCTTACTGTTGCAAAACACATAGCTGCAATTTGGTTTGTCTCTTTCCCATTTCTTTGCGTTTATGCAACCGCCGTTAACAAGTTGCCAGAGAACCTCCTTTGTGTGTTGCTGTTGTTTTGTTGTCAACAAATGAGATTTCATGGCCTGCTCCAGAAATAAGATACATATGCTCCTACACTTGTGTGCCCATGCTCAGTGTTGAAGCCGTTCCAAGCTGTCTGTGTCATGTCATTCTGTATAAAACAAGGTCATCTTTTTTTGCAGATTAAGTCTGCCTGCTGGAAAAATATCTTACTATCCAATAGCCTCTGTCTTCAGCCTTCTCAGACATTACCTGTTAATACCAAATGTCTAGCTCTGGGCAACCTGATTAGTATTAAACTCCACTATGTCTGCTAAAGGCTGTAGGGTGGGCTTCTGCACAACATATAAGGAAATCTAGGCCTTGGCATGGCTGCAGAATATTCCTCTCTAGGTTGCCAAGCAAATGCAGGACGTGCAGCACACGAGGGAAACAGAACGCACTGTACATAACAAAACTAGTATGCAGTGTAGTGGTCCAGTGAGGAAATCGTCCTCATAATCCATAATGGAGTGCTATCGTGTAATTGGATCTTCATGGTGTAAGACAACTCAAGGCACTTTGTAATCAAACCACATGCTGTAAACTCTTTTACATGAAGTCAGCTGCATTGCATCCTTCCTGGCAGACACTTTAGAACCATAATTACATTCATCTCCATCTTTAATTTATTTTTAAGTCTATTGTGCTTCTGTCATTGAAGGATCTTTGCTTGCTACTAAGCACTACGTATTCATTTCCTCAATGCTTGCTGTAAATTGTAAATTATGGATGGCATTGGTTTTTACTCTGATTTGTCATGCTTTTTGTGGGATGAAGCAAGTTCATCATCATGTGGATATTTGTTTATTGTGGTTTAATGAGAGGCATAGTATTTTTTTGACTTGGGGGATCCATTCTAGACAGATGCCAGTTTGAAAAGAAATTTCATTTACAGTTCTGCTATAGCTACAGAGATCTCTCTGAGTCCTGGGGAAGTGAGCTGGGAATTGTTGAATTAGGAGCGCTTCTTTGCTGTTAAGGCCTGAGCCTGCAGTTTGTCAATGGCATCTCCACTTCCTTCAGCAGGAATTAAGGGTGTTTCATTCTTGCATAATATCGTAACTTGAAAAACTTTCATAATGGGCAATTGTAAGGATGCTTTTATGCTTTTGTATCAGTCATTTTGCAACTTTTTATTTGGTAAAAGATGAGCCGGTGAGAGTTGAAATGTTAATTGCAGAGGAAGTCTGTCATGTTTAATGGAAAGCATCCAGGAAGGTAACATAATTGCCAATCCCAAATTAAATACTACATAAACAGAGAGATAGACTTTTGTGATGCCAGGTTTCCAAGGACTAGTTCATTCCATTGTGCTCAAGTAATATTTTAGCCATTCTTGCTGTCTCTTTTTCACTTCAGTTACTTCCAGGATTTCCATTTTATAAACCTCTTTTAATCACTGCTGTAAAAACGCATTCTGCATTAAAATTTAGTGTATAATTAAAGTTCCAAGAAATAGCCATCTGGGCCTCCCCTTGCTCCTAGCTCTCCTCTGTGTTTGCAGTTTCTAAATCTTTTATTTGCAAGTTATGGAAGCGAGGGAGAAAATACAATCAAACAAAATTGATGACAAATGTATTACTAATTTAAATTCAGTACTTATAGGTATCTGTGTAAGAAAATCAAGCGTGTGGAAGATTCTGATACTTCACCTGACAGATTGCAATCTAGCTAAATCTTCTGCTTCCTTTCTGTTCCTTCCTTCCACATCTCCTTTTCCAGCTTATCCTACGCCATCCAACAATGTGCTTTGTGCCCTTTTAGCTGTGATAAGGGTGTTATAATTGGTGGTTCTGCCACTGCTTTCATTTCCATGGCAGAGACACACCACATCACTGCATTTGTGAGGTGGGGGTTGCTCTGTACCATCTGTCCACATTTGGTTTAAAAAATACCCATGCATTAGAACAGTGTTTCAGAGATGTACCTATCATGTATTTATCACCTTTTGTGGACTGAATGGTGTCCTTAAGAAGTGCTGTAAGTTTCCATCTGTCCCACGTTAGGACAGTATAAGGACCACAGACGGGCATGAAGGTTCTGAGCTTCTCTGAAAATCTGATACCACACTGTGGGCAGCGGCTCTTCAGAAATAGCTCTCAAATAAATTTGTGCTGCTGGGCTGACTCAGTTCCTCACTCAGCTCTGAATTTCCTTCATCTTTTTGCTTTAATGACCAGTGGTTCTTAGTATCTGAATGGAGAGGTTTCTTGTGGCTTTAGTTGAGGATGGATTTCGGGATTTTTTAGCTGGTGCCTCCTGTGAGAAAATTCTCAGTAGGAGATATCTAGAAAGGTTAAAAACTTCACTTTATAGGAAGGACTGATTTCATGCACATGTCCAAGGAGCAGCCTGCTTAGATTAATTAAGTAATGTAAAAATCATTCCCATTAAGCAAGTCCCTGTAGTTCAGGTTTTTTTTTTTCCAGTAGGAGACAAGAATTATGTGCCTTATTTCTGAGGTCACTTTAGTAATTGCAACAACATTTTTTTGTAATAGCTTTTCCTTTTTTGATAGATATTTAAAGTGAGGTAATTAAATATGGTTATTTATACCCATCTCCAGAGAGATAACAACAGCATGATGAAAAGTACAAGTGAATAAGAAGTAGTAAATTTATGTCACAAAGGACTGCATTTTAACTCCCTGATTGTTAATTGTTAAGACACTCAGTGTTAATGTGGAGATGCCTGTCATGCTATAGAAATCTGGATTCCAAAAACAGTTCAATTTAATAATGTAGAAAGTATTACTGCAGTCAGAAATACCATCATTATATCTTAGGGACAGCTAATCATGAAATATGATATATATAAGGCAGAAGTGTTACCTTTTGAAAATTGCAGGCAGTTCCTTTTTGCTTCTGGACTTTTTTGGGGCCCATTTCTAATCCTGAAGCTTTTCTCTCTGTGCCCTGATGTGGGTTCATTGGCTTGTTTCTCTGTACTGACACTTCAGCCAAATGCATTGTGTTTCTTTCACTGGGACTAGATCCACACAGCTATATTGCAGATCATGTTCTGGTGGCAAGGTGACAAGACTCTGAAGGTTTGGAGTTTACATTGGCACAGGCTGAACATAAATGTTCAGAATTTCAGATTCTCCTCAACATACTGAAATGTCTTTGGCCTCCCAAACTGGCATAGATTCTGTTTAGGCAGTGACTACCTAATAAAAACATCAGCTTCTTTGTGTCTAGATAGGCAGCAAAGGAAGCATGAACTTCTTATCACCTGAATTTTCACATCTTTTTCCTGGTCTCAATCAAAACTAGGAAGTAAGGGTCCACGAATGAATGTTTAAAAAGGCAAATAAAGTCCACAGACCTTCTCAAGTTCATTTTGTTTTGTTTTGTGTGGCATTAGGGAGAATTGCAGTGTATTAGCCAGTTCATATCTTCCTGTTTTCTCAAAACCCTTTCAAACGCTTACAAAGGAATAACCAAGCTAACAAGTGTAATCCAAAGTGAGTCATTTTACATTACCTGTGCTATGCTGTGATGTTCTGATTTTAACAATAATATTAAAAGCACTGAAATAAATGAAATAAACTGCTTTTCATATCAACAAATGACCTAGCCTAACTTTGTCATTCAATTGTCTGAGTAGTCAACTGTTTATAGGCTCATTCATGTTTCTGCTATGAACGTAATCTCTTCTTTCCACAACATTTACCTGAAGAATAAGAGCAGTTGGGGGTTAAATTAACGAAGAAAACAGACACGTATAGAATTAATCACAAGCAGCTTTGTACCACATGAGAGTAAACCTATGGTCTGGGCTTCCTCAGTAGGCAGTGGGAAGAAGAGAGACATTTTGAGGGAGATATTGTCCTATTATAAGAAGAAATCTAAGATAGTTGGGATGAATGCCTTCTGAATGTGTTCCTTTACATTGAGCTTTAACTGTTATGGATGAGACACCTCCTTTCAGCAAATCTCATTCAGTGCACTTCGGTATGATATGAATGTCTGGGATTGAAGGGTAGGGCTGTGAAAGAGCATTCTTTGCTGGCTCTTTTGTTTCCTTGCCCCTGAAATTAGAACAGAAAGATCATTTTAGACTAGTATTAAAAATAAAGTTAATAAATAAAAGTAGAGAACTGAAATCTGGTTCCTGCTCTTCTACAGATATAATACTTCCACCCTGAAAGACATAGGGCTCTGTGTTACAAATCTGTAGAGTCTGTAGCTCCCCTCTAGCTAACATCCATTCTGTCCTACTTTGTTATTTCTTTGTTGGTCTATTCAGGACACAGAAACCGTGGCCACAGTGCTACAGGGAAAGGCCTATTGGATTCTTCCCCAAGACTTGCCATGAGTAAGATCTCTGGTCAATCTTAAGGTTATAAGTATGGCCTTAGCTTGGTGCTCTGAACAATTTATTTAAGAAGAAAGTAGAAGAATGGTTAGGAGAAGCTAAATTCATTGGAACAGCTAATATCTCTTTATTAGCCCAAAGAATAAATTTGGAAGAAAATAACCATAGAAATTGCATAAGCATAGTCATAGGAGAATGTGGCTCTGAATTTAACTTAATTCTTTTAATTTGTAAGAGTATTTAAGAAAAAAAAAAGGCTAGTACCTGAGGGCTGTTAACAAAGAGAGATGAAAATGTCTTCAGCCCCTCTAGGATAGAGAAAGACAGAGATAATTACTGTTTGTGAGAGGCTACCTGGAGGTACAGTGAGGGAAAAACCGTAATGAGCCATGAAACCACTGACCCTGTTGAGGTCATGATTTTTAGTCTCCAACAGAGTTAGAAATTTCAGTTGCCAGAGTCATCTTTTGAAGGTTGTAAATTTTTTTTGTTTGGTTGTTTTTTATTTTTCCTTCTGGTATGGAGTTCAGGAGTAGCTCTGAAAGTTCTCCATAAAATGAGGATAGCCCTCTGCATATGTAAAGAAACACAAACTGGTTATGATTTATATATAAAGTCATGAGCTTTACATACACATTTGTATAGTAAAAAAGTCCAAGAAAAAATATTTTTTTCTGCATTTGCTGCTGTCCAAACATAACCAATAGAGCTTCAGATTTTGTAATTAGAAGTTGCCATGCTTCATTTAGTTACTCGAGTCACTGACTGAAGACAGTTTCCTCTTCTACAGGAAGATTAATATAAAGTCCCTTTTGAAATGAATAATTTTGTCTAATGTATGAACATTTTAGTAGAAATGAACAGAATAATTTTCTTGCTGTGACTTCAGATGTGCAGCAAAAGCTGTTTTTCCAAGATTGATAGCAGTAGACTATTATCAACCAAGCAGGGAGCTCCAAGGCACTTGGGTGCATATTTCAGACAGATACCTATCCAACAGATTAACTACAAAAAAATATATCCTTTGTACTAATGTTAGATATATTTATAAAGAAACATATGAGATTTATAGTAATATACTGAAGATTCTTTGATTGCCTTTATGCTGTAGCTGAAATGAGGTGTTCATATATTGCTATCATTTGTGGTGTGTATTTGTTGGTCTAAGGTTCGCTCTGGGTAAAACTATCCTTAAATGCTCAGTTCTAAGTTACATCTCTGAACCTGTAGAGTGACTCCATGTGGTTTCAACTTTAGCCCTTTGACAACAAATTATTATTTATGTAAGCTGTCAAATCCAGACAGGACAAGCAGCTGCAAGAGAAAAAAATGAAACACATAAACCGTAGTGAGAAGCTGAGGCTCCGATAACAAACTACACTTTCCTTTCTGTATTTAGTCCACTAAGAGTGAATTATTCATTACAATCAAGCTACAGCTCCCTTAGTCTTGCTGTTTCATCCACAAGTTTGTTGAAAATTAAAGCTCAGCATGAGCCCTCCAGAGAATCATTCTGAGTTAATAACACCTGCAAAGAACAGAGATTTACTGTGAGGTAAATTGCCATGTGATTGCCCACACATCAGCAAAAATTATAATTGGAAGAAATTTAATATTTTCTCTGTATTTAACTGGTGAGGATTTTGTAGGGTGTCATTTTACGTTAAGCAGTAGAGTTATAATTTAGAATGTTTCACAGCAATGGACTGTGTTTGTTTCAACAGCAAGACTTTTTTTAAGAGAAGACTTCTGTTGCTGTCAGTTGGTACTGCAACTTCATGCAATGTGTATTTAGAAACCTTTCTTAATCTTAGGAAATATTGTCAAAAACTGCCTTTAAACTATAGATTTCACCCCCTTCCCTGTAATTTCTTTTGAATTTAGAAGTTGATTCTTTACCCTACCTAGCTGCATCTCATAAATACCAATCTAAGCAATGATTTTGATCTCTACATCTGTAGCACATGTACACTCAGCAGCTCCCTTGACAGCAGTGGAAACTACCCAAAGCATACTTCTTTGTTTCTTCCAGATGTTTCAGGAATACACTAATAACTAACACGAAAAATTCAGATGGATCTCCTAAATCAAATTGAATATTAGCATTATCATGTATCCAAAAAAAGGACAGAGAAACAAAGAAGTCAAATTATCTTGTCTCCATATTGTGCTGCATTTTTATATCCTGAGGTATTGCTGTCTGCATTTTCCAAGAGCACAAACCATGTAGGATTCAGGCTTCTGTTTGATGACAGTAACAACCCTGGTAAGAAATTTATAAAGCTCAAGACAAGTCTCTGAGGACAGCCTTGGAGATAGCAATTTCTGCCTGTGCTTTCAGAGAACCAGGTCCACAGAGCAAATCAGTGCTGGCAGGATGCAGTGCTGAACTCAACAGATTGCTCAGTGACATCTGGTTTCAGATGTGTAGTGGAACTTGCCTCACCAAACTCACTATGCCTTTCACAGTTACTGGAATAAAATATCTCTGGTGCTGAAGACAAGCCCATAAGAGACAGAGAACTCATAAGTTCATGAATGTGTTGGGCAGTAATATGTAGTGGGTGCTGCTGCTATATGTAATAATTGAGCTATTCTTACTGCAACACAGCTCAAGGCTAATATAACAACTTCATTTCCTTGAATCAACATGGGATGTATTAAAAAATAATTTGACGGGCTAGATGAGGCTTTTCAGATGCAGATAACTGCCTGCTCTAGAGACAACTGAAAAGTGTAATGAAATAACAAATCCCTACCTATGGACTAATCTTCCTTTTCCATAACTCTTCAAAGCATTTTCCCCTTTCACTGAGGAAGGGAACTCTGGGTAAGCGGGTTTCCAGCGCAGAATTATCTGTGCTGGAAAATTATCTGTCTTCAAGCTTGTGATGTTTATGTCACTGCTTGTGGTTCATCATAGAATTTAATTCAGCTATTGCAGGGCTGGGCGAAGACCTGGTGTTTGGCTCTGGGCTCTAGGAAAGAAGAGAGGAAGCAGGTGTGTTGTATAAGCAAACCTTCGTGTGTCAACAACCATGTGCTTATCAGATGAATTTATCTGCTCCAGCTGCACTGCTCTAAGAGTGGATCTTTCATTATACGCTTATCTAACGTATTATGTGTATGAAATGTGCTGTCAGTTTCTTTCAGAAAAGTTTTGTGGCATAAGGAATGTAATTATGAGGATGATCTAGCATCACCATAGAATCTCACAGTATGAACAAAAGTACCATCTAACAGCATCCTATTGTGCTAAGTACTGTATTGTGGGAGTTAATCCCCAGAGAAAAGTGAAAGAAGAAAGCAGTTGACTGCCATTTTACATATCAGGAGAATGATACACTAGGAGAGTACGCATTTAGAGAACCAGTGGCAGTTCAGAGAAACAGAGGTGGAAATCTGAAAGAAGTGTAGGGCTTTGGGCTTCTAGTTCATGTTTCAAATGGTCTTTGTGATGTTCAAAATTCTGTGGATTCAAAGGTGCTCTTTTCAAAATGTGACACTTGTGGAAAACAGAACAACAAACACAACATCTTAAAGAAAGATGATTGAAAGACAAGTCTCCAAGGTATACAGACCAGATTCCCACTTGCTCGAGTTCAAAAAGATGTTTTCTGTTCCTGCTCTATGATATACATGTCTGAACATAGATGCTTGTCTTCGAATTAGGTTCTAAGTTTGTCCACTGTTTATGGGAGTCAGTGTACAGGAGTCACATCTATCTCTAACCTCGAAGTATTGTTGGAAGTTAAATGTCATAAAAATATGAGACAAGAAAAAAGTCCACTGTTTTTTTAGGTTGTCCTGGGGCCAAGAAGAATGAGTTCCTGACAAGTGTTTTGGATGCATTGTCCACAGATATGGTGCATGCGGTCTCTGATCCATCGTTGTCTTCCAGCCGGTGGGTTTCAGATCTTTTTCATGTGTCTTTAAAAGGGTTCTGGCAATGGTGAATGAATTGTTGAGATCTTTGAGAAGTAATTCTTCTGCCTTCAGAAGAAGTAAATTTACAAGAACCTATCTAGGATAGTTTACTTCAAAGTTACCACTGTGGACTGTGCCCACTCAGTAGAGATGCACTCGTTGGCTGGATTCTCATCAGCCACACAGCTTTGAATTTATCTGTACCTGCTGGTACAACTGCATCTCAGTCTTCCTTTTCTTTCTTGTCAGACTTGATAAATGAATCAGACTTTTTGATTTATGTTTTGCCTAGTTGATTCTAAAACAAACCAATGCTATCAATACATACAGACAGAATTAAAACTACATAAGTGCTGACAAATTCTGAACATCAGCAGGTCAGATGCTTACTACGTGAAGAGGAGGGGCCAATATTATTATAATTTACCCTGTAATTCAAGGGGTTTTTTTTGTTTTATATCTGAGAGCATTCATCATGGGTTGTAATTCGACTCTAGGTGTTTGGCCAACTGTATCCTAAATTTTACACAAAGGGCTATCATCTTAATTAATTGTATTGGGGTGCGCACAGTACTGAGAACATATTGCCTTCCCCTTTCATTTCCTGAAACAGAGAAAACTGAAGAGAGAAATAAATGAGATAAAGACGGACATGACAGAAACATGAAAACACATAATATACATAACTGAAGCATGTCATAAGTCAGCATCACCAAAGTGAAAAGAGAAGGATTCATTACAAAGAAGCTAGTAGCCAAAACCAGAGAGGTTCATGGACCAAAGCATCTAACAGTGTTTTATCTATTCAGAAGTAAAGATATAAACTGCAGTGTGTGTAACAGAATAAAGAGTTGTGTTTTTTTTCTTCTTTTTTTCTGTTGCAGGGTTTCAGAACCTGATCCAAATCACACTCTAGAAGAGAGAGTAGTCCACTGGTATTTCAAACAACTAGATAAAAATTCCAGTGGTGACATTGGAAAGAAAGAAATCAAGCCATTTAAACGGTTCCTAAGAAAGAAGTCAAAGCCCAAAAAATGTGTGAAGAAATTTGTGGAATACTGTGATGTGAACAATGATAAGTCCTTGTCAGTTCAAGAATTAATGGGATGCCTGGGAGTTACAAAAGAAGAAGGTAAAGCAGAAACAAAGAAACGCCATAGTAAGAACCTTTCCTATCTTTTTGTCTAGATTCTTCAAAGATGGCAAAGTCTGATATTTGTACATACCAGAAGCATACAGTATAAAGGAATACACTTGCCTGTAGCTAACAGAGCTTTTGCTTAAGGCAGATGACAAGGAAGTTGCTTCTGTGTATGCAAATTACTACTTTGCTCCGAGAGAATCAAGAACTTCCTTTGACTCAAACCATTAAATGTTTGCTTTTTGGAGATATGTTTCTGCATTACAGCAGGAAACCTGAGATGATCCAATGTATCTTCTCTTCCATGCTTCTTTCCCACCAGACATAATAGGCTAGATTTACCACTAAGGATTTAGTAACTTCAAAATGCTCAATGCTGACAAAATGCAATCTGTCCTGAGCAAGTGCCACATAATAACTGGCAAGAAATGTTGTCATTCAGCTTTCATACAATTCCATGAAAGAAAAGGATGTTTCAATGAAAGATACGAAATATTTTATCTACTTTTTTTGAAAGCTGTGCAGTTACCCTGCTATAAAAATTGCTACTTCAGAACGTGAGTTTCACTTCTTGGGATGGTATATATAACTTGCAAACCATGTTCAAAATTTTTTTTTTCCCCCTTTAGCAGCCCCTAAAACCAATACTGAGAGCACTTCATCCAGCAGGCAGGTGAGTACTCAGGAGAGCACAATCTCTGTTCTTGTCTTACCCACATGAATTTCTTGGGGTTTTACGGGTTATCACTGCAGCTTCAAAATGCATTAGTCTGCGATTCTACAGACTTGCGAAGAAAACAGAGCAGCATACTGATTAACAAATCTTGACTTCATTTCTATCTAAGGAAAGGTGAATCGGTCAACTACAGGTGGAGTAAATGTGCAAAAAATACAAAGTGGATTAGGCATGCCTGCAGATGTTCCTAGTAAAGTATAAAGTGACATCTAGTTTAGAACAGGCTGTAAGTGACCCCCATGTAAGTCTTCTGCATTCCTGAAGGCACTGCCATACGTTTTTAAATGTGCATTGGTATATATTCATTTCTCTTTTGTTTTAAGTGAATTAAAACCATTAACTTTCCTGTGAGTTGTGCAATAGACACAAAGTTACACTGATTGAAATTACTCTCTTCCAGAGTGTGATTGTGCAAAAAGCCATGAATTTCCCATGCCATGTGAAAATCCATATATTTTGTGTACACCACGGAATTACTATATGGCGGTTTTAGATACCTTTTAAAATCTTAGTGGAGAGAAAAGAGCTGTCACTTTGAAGTGCCTTTGCTGGCTGAACAAAATGATGCTGGAGAATGTAGGATTTGCAGCAGTCTGATGATCTCATTAATTCTTGAACTGACTTGGTTTGGTCTGTAGAACGATTTTAACAATTAAAATGTCAAGTGCCCTGACAACATAATCTATGATTTGTCTTTGCATCAGTTTTCTGCAAAGACTTTATGTTGACTTTCTGAATAATGCTGGTGTATCTCACTCATAGACTTTTGGCTACACGAGGCATTCAGATCTAAGAAGGCACAAAAGTAGAATTTTTGAATAAAGGTAAAGTAGATGTTGAAAAGGAGGGATTCAAATGGAAGCTCAGGAAGAAGGTTAATAAAAAGGCTTCTTATGCCTGTGTTTCTGTTTTTATAATGTTTAATCCTAAGTATTCACTTTTATGGATTATGTGGGCACAACTTCCTGATACTTTTGGAAGTGTTTGAAGAAGGACTGTGAAGAAAATGAATATGGTGGTTATTTAATGATCTAATAAGAGAATCAGCTTCTTACTGGTCTTGCCTCACTTTTGTATTAGTTAGAGGAATCAAATGGTTACTACCCACAAAAACATCAGTAACTGGTGATTTGTTTTAAAAGATACTCACATATTATAACATCAACTCAGGTAACCATACATCTAGAAAAATGGGAATTTGACTAAAAATACTCCACTACTGTCGTTGAGTGGTCAGTCTCTTCCCATCTAACAGAAAGCTATATTAATTTGTTAAGAATTGAACCCAGAGTGAACCTCCCCACAACCCAAAAGAAATCTTCCTCTCATTGTTGCTGGCCAGTTTGTTACTTGCTTTATCTCTGATTTGTTTGATGTTAGATTCACACATCCTAAGGCAAGCTCAACATTGGTTGTTGGTTTTACCAGAGACCTCCTACATACCTTTGATGGAATATAAAATCTTCTAACAGCAAGAGGGATGTGATAAGTTTCTGTTTATTTAAACAAATGTTTGTGGTCTTAACTTTTCAAGACCCCTCCTACAAATCACTAATGCTTTAAACAAAGAAGCCTGAAAACAATTATCCTGTCGGAACTCAAGAACATTCAAAGGGGTTATTTTAATTATATAATGGCAATTACTGGCACACGTGCGTTACACTTGAAGCATGACAAGCCCTCTGTCCTTTCTCGTAATCTGATCTTGACTTGCAGAATCTGTAATAAAACTGTCCTAGAGTTTCTATTTTTTTAAATTTTGTCCAATAATTTTGCTGAATCAGCACCAATTATTTTAAAAGCTGTTGCTGACAAATGATAGCCTTGAATTAAGGCTGGCTCAGCAAACCATCTGTTGGCAGTTTCATACTTGAACAATACAAGGCTGCAAATGCAGAAGGCGGCTTTCATCACAAAAGTTTTCCCTTGAAAGGAAGTTATTAAAAAGGAGCTGGGTCAAGTAGCTGCTTATAGGAAACCACCCAACTAAGAAGGAGTGATCAGATTGTTACTACTCAGGAGATGGGCACTCAAAAGCTCATTTTCAACTAGCGCATTGTAGTAGTTAAGTTATATATATGGTTATGTGTGCTTATGCATACATATATTGCTGAATATACTTTTAAAATATATGCATCTTTGCAGTTTTGCACATACAGAAGCTTACTGAAAGAAAGCACGATATGGATACATGCATTAACATACCAACTGAGTATCAGCAACAGCTGTTCCAAAAAAGGTCAAGTAAATGATGAATCTGACCCAACTAGGGCAGTGGCCAAGTATATTTACCTTTCTCAGCTCCATCTTATCCAACACACATATACATGCTTACATGCTGTCAATGAGACCCAAAGGGTCTTTTGCAGCCTAACATAAAGTTTACAAGGAAACTATGGAATGATCATAAGACTTTGGCCAGCAGCCCATTCCATATGCATCACATGCCATAGGAAGGTATACTGCACCAGGGATTTGCCAAGGCAGTTGCAAAAACTGTGTGTTTGATAAGCATACATTTAAAGAGGCCACGGGTAACAAATGGTAAAGATATTGCTCATACCCTTGTTTTTAGATTCCTGAAGTAGTACAGGCCAGGGATTATTTTATTCCCTATATATTTATGTGTTCAGAACTTTTGTCCTGAAGTGGCATGTGGACACTGCTGAAATATAAAGAGATAAATGTTTATACTTGATTATTTGAAAACATCATTAATAACGCAGATATTTCCAACTGTCTTTCAGCAAGTTTCCAAGAAGCAAGGGTGAGCAAGTTACTGATCCAAGGCAGAACTCTTTGACATGTGGGAGATTTCCTCACCAAAAGGCAATAAAAACAACTGTAGTATTTGCACTTTGTACTTAAAAATGTAAATTCACTTTGTAGAAATGAAATATTTAAGCAGACTTTTTATAATCTGTGAAAATGTAATAGCTAGTTTTGAAAAATTATCACATACAATGTATGTGCATTCTTTTGTTGTCTGAAGTATGTAAAACGTGTTGGAGATGTAAAAGTTTGCATTTAAGCTTTTTTTTTTTTTTAAATGGCTCTTTGGCAAATATTAGCAAAGAAACCTCTTTCTATGTATTTTGGTTTCAATAGTATGCCTTGTTTTTCTTACCAGTACTGTCATTTAAGTAGAGTTATGCTGAAAAGTCTACTGTATTCTCAATTACGTCCAAGAAATGCTGGATGTTCAGGTTTCTAAGACTGAGGGAAGTGTGTAAATTGCTGTTGACTTGTTCTTGCAGTTTTTAACTGAACAGATTTGTCACCAGTGGCAATATTTTTTCATTTTGTTTTTATTGTTATGCTTTCCAAAGATCATGCAATGAGAACACAACCACTAACGGATTCAAAAGTTATTCTACAGTTAGGATTCTTTTAGAAAAAAAGTGTATCCTTCTATCTGTTTTTGAGGTGCATTCCATTATAAGTTGTGGTAGGAGTTTTCCCCATAGGAGTAAGGTGGATAGTAACGTGACTCCAGTCCGGTTTAACCTGAGCCTAAAAGCATGATCCTGCACTCAGCACAAAGCAGGAGAGGAGTCTGTATGGGTCAGAATTGTCAATCTAAGTATGAAGATGCAGGGAAGGCTAAACAGATTTGTCAGCCTTTTCTTCTCCTACACCTGGCTGTCACTGTCAACTCTTTGATTTGCCTTGGGGATCTACTGAACAAATTATGAACAGTTCCCATAAGGAGGGGCTATTCACATCACCCCTGCCTGAAGTTTCACCTTGCTGTCTGAAAGAAGTTCTTACAAGTTTTCATACCTCCTCTGTCATTTCCCCCCACACAACATTTATTATATGTGTGTTTGAGTGAAGTAAGAACTTGTGATGTGAATTCAGAGCAGGAGACTCATGTAAATAAAGATTCAGCTCTTGAACAGATGCAAGTTACAAGCAGCTGTGTTGATCGATGTGGTGGTAGATGGACTGCTGGCATCTAGGAACTGACATTAAAAGTCAGGAATGTTGCAACAAGCAGTGATTTCATTCTGGCTTGTTTAAATAATGTGTGAGATTTGACATGAGACTAGCTAATCATAATAGCACCCTGGCTTGAGCTTGTACCAGAAAAAGCTTTGTTGCAAATAAAAATGTTTCATTTTAATTCAACACATGGATGGATATATGCTGAAGTGATGGGAAACACTGTATGCAGTGGAACCATAGCCCAGAAAACGTGTACCCCAAGCTTTGGCAACAGGAGGAACCAAGATGCAACTGTGTGTTATCTTGTATTTTTTGTTTTAAAAAGTATTTGTTATTCTTTTATAATGTTAAACTTTGAATTTAATCTTCTTTATAGATTAAAGCCGAATATGCTATCAAACTATTCTAGTAGTTTTTCTTCTGCGACACAGCCAACTTTGAAAGCAGGTACATACATGTACAATTATTTCACCATTGCAATAAGTTTATGAGAAACCTCATGACCTCACATTGTATCTGTCTTTCTCTCCTCCCTTGATCCTTCATGCTTAGATTCATACCCCATTTACTTCTAAAATTCATACCTTATTTTCACCACTAATTTCTCATAATACTGATTTTTGAGGCCTGATCTTTTGTTACTGCCCTCTCTATTTAGCTTCAGCTGGTTCTTTTTGTGAAGAATACATATCATACCTTTTCCCCTCAGTGTGATTGTAAGGTGCTGAGCAATCTTTCACCTGACTGGAAATAATGAGGAGAAAGAGGCAAAACATGGGGAATATTCAGCAACTCATGGGACCCAGGATGGTTAATAGAAGATTTATGTAAGAATAATCTACTTCCATCAGTGTGGCCTTCCTATATAAATGCATGCAATCAAATATTTTGCTGTGTCCATAAATGGAAGATGAATGCTATGCCCACAAATTTGAAGCAACTGCCTATTTAAACGGGGAACGTGTGTTGAGAAGCAAATTTGGACTAACGACCTGGTTATTTAAACAGTAGCCTTAAGAGTTTATGAAACCACAAATAGAATGCATTCTCTTGGGTATCCAAAGACTTCTACAACATTGAGTCATTTAGTAACTCAACAGTGACAGAAACTCAAGGTATTTCAACTTTGTAGATGTGTATTGTCACATGCGTGGTCCATTTCAATTTTCATTACACCATTTTGCTATAAGAAATACCCTATTCTCATAGATCTAATTAGAGTTCAGATCCCTAACTGGAACACACTTGAAAGCCTGGTAAATTCCCTTTTGTTTCCTGTATTTACTTTAAATACACAGAATAGTGAAACTTGGAGAAATCTTGGCCCTTCTAGTTGTAACCAAGTGCAGCCTTGATGACAAAAAGGAATCCATTTTTTGGATTTGCCCTCAGGCTCACACCAGAGTACCAGTGTTTATTTAGTTCCACAATTATGAATTAGTTCTAGTATTTACCCTACTCAATGAGTTGCAACAATTGAGATGCAATTTTAATTCTACTCGTAATGAAAGCACAATGTATATTCTGGTTCTCATTGACCAGAATTTGTTCTAGTTCCAGTTCTTAAACAGATTTATTTAGAGCTTTTATATAGTTGTATGTAGAAGACTAATAACTTTGTGAAATATCTGTGTGCTCAATGATTTGTCCTGACTGTCGCAATGTCCATTAGTCAACAAGCCACGCAGTGAGAAATGTTCCATATTTTGTCAACACTTGTGATAACTTTCTCATCCCGTTCCCGGCCCTAGAATTAGGCCAACTTCATAGTTTAAATTTTACCAAAATACATCATTCTCATTCTTCTCCCAGTCTAACAATATGCCTAGCTTTTAAACCCTCATTTTTCAGAACTGGGCCCTATACGATTGCTTGGAATGACAATGTTTCTTGATAATGCCTCTTGAGATAATAAAAGAGTGCAACAAACATCAATTCATATGAGCATTAAGGAGAAGACAAACTAAATATTCATATAAGACCAGCATTACACCTTGCACTTTTCTCATTGGGAACAGGTTTTTGCCCTCAATAAATACATTAAGCCAATGAAGAAAGCAAGCATTCCTAGAAAGCTGGAAGGAGGAATTTATATAGAGACCACATTAAAGACATTTAAGCGCGTGCAAAGTTTGATAGATTTAGTTAATGTTTTTCTTTTACAGTGGTAATAAAAGATGGATTAATAGGGGTTAAGAAATCTTCCCTGGCAAAGATATTTTAACTGTCCCTTTCAAATATTTACACTAGTGTATTATGTAACTACATTTTACATTAGCAAATGGTGTGAAAGAGACTTTAATGTAAAAAGTGAAAGGTTTATTACTTTTGTTTTCTTTAATATGGCAAATTGATGTCATTTTAGAGTAATTACTTTGACATTAAATAGCAACCAACTGAATTTATTAATGTTTGAAACATCAGAATGATTATAGTAAATTACTGATACAAACAGTTCTCTTTGTCCCGTTTAATTATTTCAGTTCAAGTTTTATAAGTGAAAATACTCCCTTTGTTTAAAAAGCATAAATATTGCTTTTTTTTTTTTTCTTTAAACAAAAGTGTATGTGGAAAGCATTCAGAACAACACATTTCCCTAGAATGTCAAATGTGAGGGGTGGCATGGGGAGAAGCCTGTTTTTCATCTGGGTTAGCAACAGAAATATTTGCAATAATCTGCCTTTTGTATGATCACCTTTCCTATTTTGTTATATACTTTGTCCTTTGACTAATGTAACTGCTGGAACACAAAGCCTGTTGGAAGGGAAGACAACAAAATGAGAATCAGTTCTGTGAATGTGAACAATCTATTCCATAAAATACAGTTAGCAGAGGCATCATTTTCCTAAAGACTCTCTTACTCTTGACTTCAATTCAATGCGCAGTATTGCTTACTTCTTATCAAATATGTTACTTAGAAAAGAATCCATTCCAAACTAAATGGGTACTTTATGAAAAAAAAAATCACTCATAAAACACTTGGCACAGGCCAAGAGATTGTAGGCAGAGGGCTGAGATTCTGTATTACACCAGAAATAACAATTTGTAAGCATTTATAAAGCTCAGTACCTGGAGAACATCCATAAAGATTCCTTTATCTGTTCTAAGCAGTCAGTCAGGGGAAAAAAAAAAAAAAAAATGGTGAATGATGTTTCCATTGAGAAAATTTATTTTAATTAAATCATGACTGATCAAGTTCATGTGAAAAAGGAATTGCATGAAGTTTTGCTTTAAGAAGTATTATTTTATGTTAAAAATTCATTTTATCTAAAAATCATGAAACGTGGACTTCAAAAGGGGCCTTTTGACAGGAATTTTATCTCAAAATTACCTATTGTATAGAATAGAAACATTCTTGCTCTTTCCTCAATTTGAGATTTTAAAAAAAATCATTTTTGTTTGAAAGAATCATAGAGCCAAGCTGGAAAAGACCACTAAAATCATTTAATGCAACCATCAGCCATCCTCAGCATGCCCACTAACCATGTCACTCAGTGCCACATCTACACGTTACTTGAAAACCTCCAGGGACGGTGACTCCACCACCTCCCTGGGAAGCCTGTGCCAGTGCCTCACCACTCTTTCTGAGAATTTTTTCCTAACATCCAGCCTGAATCTTCCCTGACACAAGTTGAGCCCATTCCCTCTTCTCCCATCACTAGTTACCCAGGATAAGAGGCTGACCTCCAGATCACTACAACCTCCTTTCAGGCAGTTCTATAGAGCGATAAGGTTTCCCCTGAGCTTTCTCTTCTCTAGAGAGGACAATCCCAGTTCCTTCAGCCACTCCTCATAAGCCTTGTGCTCTGGACCTCTACAGATTTGTTGCCCTTCTCTGGACATGCTTCAGGGCCTTGATATCTTTTTTGTAGTGAGGGGCCCAAAACAGAACACTGTATTCAAGATGCAGACTTACCAGTGCTGAGTACAGGGGTCGATCACCTCCCTGCTCCTGCTGGCTACACTATTTCTGATAAAAGCCAGGATGCCATTGGACTTCTTGGCCACCTAGGCATATTGATGGTGCATGTTCTGAGTGTAGACCAACACCCTCAGATCCTTTTCCACCATGTGCCTTTCCAGCCACTCTGCTCCAGGTCTTTAGCATTGCATGCAGTTGTTCTGATTGAAGTTCAGGACCTGGAACTTGGTCTTGTTGAACCTTACACAACTAGCCTCAGCACACTGATCCAGCCTATCTAGATCCCTTTGTAGAGCTTTCCTATGCCCAGGCAGATCAATACTTCCTCCCAAGCTTGTTGTCATCTGCAAACTTAATGCAGGTGCACTCAATCTCTCTGTCCAGATCAAGAGAGATACTAAATGGGGCCAGCTGCTTGTAGAATGCTCCATCTGTCTATTCATCCTGATTGGGCAGTTTATGACAGACCCCCACCAGGGTATCAGCCTCACTGGCTTTCCCTCAATCCTTACCCATACGAACTCAACCTTATAATTAACAGAATTGAGCTCTATAGAATCAAAACACATCCTCACAGAGTTACTCCACCACCCCTCCTTCCTTGCCTATCCCTCCTAGAGAGCTTAAAGCCCTCCATTACAGCACGCCAGTAATGAGAATGATCCCACTATGTTTTGGTGATAGCAACTGCATCATAGGTTGCTTTCTACACCACATCATCCAACTCCTCCTGTTTGTTATCCATGCAGTGTGCATCAGTGTAGATGCACTGCAGCTGGGTTATCAGTCTCATCTCTAACCCTGGAGTTCTTCCCCTAAGCTTATCTCTAGCAAGCCTTGTTTTATCCCCTTCCACCTTCAAACCTTTCAATAAGCCGCACTAATTCCTGGTCAAGAATCTTCCCGGCAGGTGAATTCCATCTGTTGTATCAATAGCCCACTAAATAAATAATAAATATAAATAGTAATCTACAAATGGCAGCAGCCTTTTAGCTATGTGTTGATCAGGTGGGTGTTCCTTTCTGTATTCTTCCCTGCTATTGAAGGGATTGAGGAAAACACTGCCTAAGCTTCTGCTCCTCCTTCTTATCACCCCAGTGCCCTAACGCTCCTTCTGACAACCCTCAGGCTCTCTCCACAACTTCACTGTTGTTAACCTGAACCAACAAAACCAGGCAATAATTGGAGGACTGTATTAATCAAGGGAGCTTCCTAAAGAAGTCAGATTTCTGATCAATTATTCATTATGCTTCATCTGATCTCATTGTGCAGTTTCTGAGTATCTTTCTATGCCCATGTGTGTCAAAGAAATGCTACATTTTTATTTAACTGGGTTAGAACCTTATGAACTGATAAATTTAGTACTGTATGCACACAGAACATGAAGAAAACTGCAATATGTGTAAGTCTATTTAAACAAGTTTAATCTACACAACACAGCTGAAGCAGTGAAGCCAGTTAGTGAAGCGGTGCCAAAAAGTGAACTGCAGAAATATATAGGGCACTACTCTACTTTGCAAAATAAGTCTGCTGTGGGACTGAATGAAAACAACCTTACACCTAAATTTGTATGCTAGTACATCTTGATCTTTTACCAGACATTTAACCTAAAGGTTGGTGCATGCCAAACCTAACTGACTGCTACCTGAGGAGCAACTCTAGCTCTGTCAGCATGCAGCTCCCTATAGTCTGGGTTCAGTTTTCAGAGACCTCAGGAACATCAATGGAACCAAGAACCAGAACATCTGCTCTGCAGATGAGGTGTGCTTCTCTCAGTCTGTAGTGTATTTCTTTGTGTTAAACACAAAGGGACCTAGGTAGATACAAAGAACAGAAGGGACACAGGTGAAAATGACACAGCTTTCTTCTTTCTGGACAAAGAATCTTGTTCAGACACTGCACATCCACTTTCTGACTAATAAAAGAGGTCCAGCCTGTCCTTGGATTGCTTCTCTGTCCATGCATAAGGTCTGAATTTGGTCTTCTGTATTCCAGTGACTCGAGTGCTTTGTTCCAAGAGACGTTTGTTTTCATGGCCAATCCCATGGCTTTCTTTCGATCCAGGAAGTCTAAACAGCATTTAACAAAAATGTGAAAGCAGAAACCAGCATCTTTCTAAATTAAGAGCAGATTTGAGCAGGATGAGGAAATCTAAACCACAACAAAGATAATTTCCCTTTTGTATTACTTATTCACTAAAGATGCAAGCAAAGTGTAATTGGATTTTTTTTGCTTTTATGATTTTGTTCATTGTACCAATAGATCCTCTACAGGCTGATACCCTACAGTTCAACATTTTCTTTAATCAACACATTGATGGCAAGGGATTACAAGGGAGTACTGGCTTCTCATTGTCTTTTTTTGTGGTTGCCTTTATGTTCACTCAGGGGGTGGCTGAAAACTAATTATATAAATACTTCTGAAAATCTTTAATCTGAAAGTTTGTATCCGTGTGTGAGAAAGAAAAAGACAGAGAAACAGAGTGCAAGAAATATGTTCAAGAGAACTTTGGAGTCTATGTAAAGTACCAGAGGTTCAAACTGGAATTATTTTTAAGGTACCAAATGTTGTGATGACCTGATGACAAGCAGCTTGACCTCATTAGACTTGAATGTTCATGCAGAAAATGACTTGGAAAATAGCTAATGACTGGAAATGCCTCACACTTCAGACCTTCAGAGGTGCCTTAGAGAAGGTAAAGGAGCAAGTGCATATTATGCTATCGTAATGCAAATAGAAAACAGGCATTGGATGGGCAGCTGGGAGAGATGAGAGGACCAGCTACATGCCAACACACAGCTCAGAGGTAGATGGGGAAAAGGGGCCTGGTGAAGTGGAAGAGGCTGACCATGAGAATGCCCAGCCAATCTGTCTTAGAGCCAGTGTCTGCTTCATTGCTTAATGCAATGACTGTCCATTGCAATGACATGACTATCCAGAATGTATGTCCTTGCAGCAAAAAGCACAGCCAGTTCAAACTGATGTTTGCAGGACAAATTCTGCCTGGAAGTTTTTCACATGAAGTCAGGCTGTATGACTATAAAATGCAAGAAAATGTCAGCTGGCACAGATTTACTGTTTGCTTGCTGTGCATGCAGAGGTGTGTGTGTGTGTGTGAAAGGAAGACTGTTTAAATTCCAGTGCCTCTGCTGCATGTCACATTTTTTAAATAGAAAGAAAGGATCATTTATTTCCTGAAATCAATGGCATTCAGCTTCCCAGGGCTCAGTGTCCTATTCACAATGAGAAACAGGGATCAAGGCAACAGTGTGAGCCAGCTTCTCTGACAAGATGGTCCAAATGCCATAGCTGTTTAGTCAGAAGCACTGAGAAAACACCTCTCGGCATTTCCCAGCCAGTCAATATACTAACATTTATGGTACATCAGAAGTTTCATATCTGTCTTATGTTTTTTTAAAAAAGTGAAAGAATTGCTATAGCTGAGAGCCAAATGGTCTGCTTTTCTCCCACAGAAGAATTAAGATTGCAAAGGGTGTCTCCTGACAATATAAATCACTTTTCAAAAATGCCATTGCTTTTAACTAGTAGCGAAACACATAAATGAATGCTGGAGCAGAGAAACTCAGTCATCACATTCTCCTCTTCAACTTCTATTTTTAATTCTAATTCTCTAATTCTTCTAATTCTTCTGATTTTCTTCTAATCACAGTTGTTTGATTTTGCTTAAAAAATTGATCTTTATGACCTAAGCCATAGAAATGAAGCAGTTACAGAGACTACTCAGTTTGAAAATATTTTCAGGTATAATTCTTGCTTTAGTTTGTGTTAATTTACAAATGGGAAATATAGGCCTTGTCACAGAGAAGAAGTCATTAATGGGCACATTTGAGGCCTTGCATGATTGCAACTGTTATTTTATTTTAATGTTACATTTTATTTTTTTTTCTTGTGAGATTTGAAGAGTTTTCCACTCTACTAAATACAGCACTTGAACCGATTGCTTTCTTTATTGAACAGTATTGTTAAACTTCTGGATAGAAGAACACACAGATGAGAAAGACCTAAGAGGTCATCTCATCTAGCATAAATATATTGGTGACTGTTTTCACGTACTTAGATAATATTTAGTTCCGAACTTAAATCTATTAGCTGATGTTTTTAAAAAAAATGAGAAACAATGAAACACACAAAAAATCATCTATTTTAGGAAAAGGAAAATGACATTGTGCCAGTGAAGCCATTGTATTGCAAGGTTTGTTAATGTTCATCATCATTTTTACACAGTTCCAGGAGCAAAATTCAGCTTGTACTGATCTACTGCATTGTTCTGCCATGCTACGGGATTTCACAGAGATTCCTGTCTCTTGAGTGTCTGCCATAAGTATAAGGGAATTGACTACATTCTAACCCCGATGTGGTTATAGTTTGTCACAAAACTATGAGATAATTGGATGCAGCTAACAGCCTTTGTTAGGAGATAGCAAGGAATCGAATACAAAGAATGCAGGTGGAAGTGCGAAGGCAAAGCTATAGCTGGAAACCAGCAAAATGCCTTCTTGTGCTATTTTTAAGCTTGCCTTCTGGTGAACTTTCAACTCCGTTTTTTTTTAAGAGCAACATTTAATAGAAGTATGCTGCTTTTGCTACAGGAAGATGTGTACAGATGTTTCTTCATATAAAGATAATGCCCTCTGTCTAATATCCTTTGTGAATTGCCTCCTATAAACACTCAGTGCAGTGGTTAATAGCAAAACCTATGTGCAGACAGCATAACTCGCAGGAGGATTTCTGTTCCCACATAAAGAACTCTAACTTTCCTTTAAACCTTGTACAGACCAGCTATGCGCTGGTTCCCTGGCAACACTGAGATGATGTTCAATATCAGACTCCAGTGAGACTCCAGTTAGTGAATTTAAAGAGCAAGAAAGATTTGAGGGGAAGTGTGGAAGCACTGCTTTATCATGCAGTGTTCCTATGACAGTATTCAGATGGTTGCACAGGTAGTAAGTTAAAGTACTCTGAAATACAAATATGTCTAGTTCCCTGAAAGCAGGGATTGACAGTATGATGGGTCCCATCTTTGATCTAATGTATTTGCAAATTGCTGCTACCACTTCCCCTTGCACTTCATCCTACAGTACAAGCAGTGTGTTACTGTCGTATTTCACACACCGTGAAGTACTAATGCTCTTTGCCTTGAAAACGTGTCAGGAGGGTGCTGCTAGATGGGCTAAATGCACATCTGGCTAGACACCAAGTTTAATGTGGTGCTTGGGTCCATTTCAAAGCAGAGCTCCAGAGCCATCGTGTTAGATCATGGCCTTGTGGTCTCAGCTGCTGAGCAAGTCTCCAGACAAGCTCCAGCATGAGCCATCCCCACAAACAGTGCCAGACTCACAGCAGCCGTTCCTTAAGGCTTAATAAGATCAGGCATGAACAAACAGATGAAGCAGATGATATCTACTCTATATTGCAGAAGTGTGGAAGGACTGGCTTCCAGGAGGAGCGAGGAGAAATGGTTGTTTGCCAGCACTAAGTTAGAACAACCATATCTTCAACTTTAATTCACAATAACACCTTAGACGAGGGTATAGTTGACCTCAGATACAAAACATTGTATCTGCTGTGCTTATTGGCTGGCTGGCTGAGTAATGAGGAATATGCGAATCCAAGATAGGGATTTTGAGAACAAGGCAATGCTAGTTTTATGAACCAGATACGTTTTTATAAGTTTGATTTTTTTTCTTATGGTTGAAGCTAGGATCAAAGCATCTAATGTGTAATCCACACATCTGTACTGATGTAATGCTTAAGCCATCATCAGAAGGAAAAAATGTTGATCCATATATCGTGAAAAGTCAACAAATTGTACGTTTCGGATTGAGAGGTATTAAGAAAGTTGAATCAGAAAAAAATGCATAACCTAAAATGTAAGGGTCAATCAGCAGATTACTTGTTTCTAATAGTGTATAAAATCTGTCATGGTAAATAGAGTCATAGAAGTTATAATCACTGCTTATATCTCAGCTGAGTTTCACCATTCTTGTACAATTCTTTTGAGAACCTGTTTCCAGTAACAGAACAAGGTTGGCAGTCCAGGCTATACATACATCTGTTTCCACAAGCATGGCAAATCTACAGATTGCATCACAAAGCCGTGTTACGTATGTGGTAGAAAGCCTTGGGCACTGATTCTGAAGAAAGAAAATATTAATATGTGTTGTTTTGTAATGTTTTTCAGCTTTAATTTTGTTTTTCACTCTGAAAGCAGATTCCATACTGAAATTCTCAGAAAGTATAGAGAGACTGAAGGCTTGCCAAAAAGCTTTTTGTCTAGACTACAGCTGGGGTGAAGTTTCTGATAAACAGCTAAGTCACCCTGTCAACGGTTTACGGGCGTTAGGCCAGATTCCGTGACAAAGGGGACGGGGGACCCAAGGGCCCACGTCCCGGGAAAAGGGGAAAGGGGAAAAGGGTAGGGAGATGGCCCTGAGAGCAAAGAACAGCGGCAACAATCTGAGGAGAAACAAACTAATTTACTAAATAAAATATCGGAATGCAAAACAACACACTATAATACAATATAATTACAATTTAAGCTGATAAATTCAATACAGAGAGAGAGAATGTCCCAAAGTCAAGGTAGGCCTTACTCTACTACCGACGATAAGGCGGCTGGAGAGCGAGGTGCTGCCAAGACGAGAGACGACGGAAAAAGGGACGAGGTCTCGTGATCTGCAAGTTTTTATACTGCGAGCTTTTATCTTTTCCCTCCGGCTGGAAAATGGTAACAGAGGAGCAAAGTGCCGTGGGGACTGTAGTAGTCCTTCTCTTCTGAGAACCAGGTACATTCACTACATGATGTTATGATGTGGAATACCAATAACCGAAAATCATAAAACCATGACACACCCCCAAAAAGCTATGCATAAGTTCTGGTCAGGTTTGATAAAGAGTGTTTGCCATCAAAACACAAAAAAATTGTTTCCAGAAAATTGAAATGAAGGACCATCAACTTATTTATCAGTTGACTCAAAGCAAGTGTTATTTGTTTGTCTGCTTGACAATCAGATAAATGGTAAGTGAGATTCATATTTGTTTATATTTTCTTCTTGTGGTCTGAGAGCAACTAAAATGCAATATGCATAGCAGCAAGTTATAGGTAACTTCCCAGGTCATGAAGTAGGCAGAAATCTTAAATGTTTGAACTTGGTCCCTTCCAACCCAAATCATTCTATGGTTCCATATTGTGAAAAAAAAGGAGTTTTTTTCCAAACAGGATTATGAATGTAAACAACACATGAAAAAGATAGATGAAGAGGAGACATTGCAGTGAAAATGCATTTTCTTCACAGTGTTACATTTGCCAATTGCTTTGGACAACAGACTGCCATCTTTAGTCCTAATCTAATTTCATTCACTTAGTGCAATAATCTATATTTCCAAACATAAAGCCTACCTACTATAGTCAGTAGAGTTGCTAAGCATGAGACATAGAATAGTTAAATCCAGCACCTACAACCCTACACATGGTTTTTTGCTGGCTGAAGTCTAGCATCCTTGTGCCAGCAGGTGTGAAGGCATGCTGAGCTTTTGTGACTTTACAGTAAGCAATTCCAAACAGCTCACCAGCTTGTTACTGCAGATTCAAGTAGTACCATTCTTCACAGGAAAAGAATGGACCATGAGCAGATGCAGTTCAGTTTGAAAATACCATTGTAAACTGGGAACACTGGCAGTATGGATAATACTACTAATGAATCCACCACAGCTCATTTTCATCTATTAATACATATTTTCAAACTTCAGAAAATAATTGTTTCCACCACAAGGTCCATTGGAAAACTTGATTTCTCACAGTTTGCAAATAATCTGATGCTGCAGCTTGCTATTTTGTGCTTTGGTACTTTTGGTACTAGTGCTGCCAGTTCCCTAGTTTACATGTCATTTTGAATCAGTCTCTGAAGAGTTACTCAGACCTATAGTGAGCAACTACTTCATCAAATAACATCACTGCAGATCCGTGACATGGAGTTGTGTGAAACAAATATCACTAGTTTCCTCTGTATTTCTTCATATTTGCTGAAAGCTTCTCGCAGACAAATGTTTAGATGGCAATTACAAAGGCAAGATGTGGAAAGACTTTCCATATGCTGCTGTGGGGGCAGAATTTCACTTCTTAAATCAAGACTGGTGTTTCCCTGAAGATATTCACTAAGCCAGATTGCTGGGCCTGGAGCAGTAGTAATGGGGCAAGGGTCTATGTATATTCACATGGCAGGAGAGCAGACTGTGGATTTTGTGGCTCTTGTTGGCTTTCATGCTTGTGAATTTCAAAATAAGCATATATATGCGATGCACTGGAAGAGGGGGAAGTGCCTTTAATGCCAGTTGTTTAAAATGAACTTTTAACATAACTTTTAGTTAGAGGTGAGAATTACTTGCAGGCACTTTTTTCCTTGTCAGCTAATGGCCAGAAGTGGGGAAAAAAAATACTACTCATTCTTTTTTCAACAGGTTGGGTTGCTTTTTCTCATTTTATCTGCTCATGGACTAAGAGATGTAAAAATGTGTAGGGATGAAAGCTTTGAGAGACTGACCTGGGACCTATGGACAGAGATGGAGTTGAACAAAGAAGCTTCGTTTACTGCCTGGAAACAGTCAAAGCTTCTCTGGACGCTTCGGGAGCTAACTATGGCTGCAACTTAGCAAATCAAACAGAAATTTACTGAAGCACTTGCTAAGTGAAAGACTTAGAGCAAGGCCCAGAGACTTAAACAGCTGAGGTCCTACAGATGGACTCGTGTGTGTGACCAGCTAGGAATCTTGCCCAGCTTCTCACATTAAATGTTTATGCATTTCCCAGGAATGCAAAAAGTCCTGACATTTATGGGGAAGTTTAAAAAGTTTCATGAAGCTAATTATATAAAAAAGACAAGACATAGATCCCAAAGTACTGAAAGGAGACTTGTAAAGTAAAAAATGAATATATAATGGAGAGTGGATAGGGCCTGATTTCTGATGGCTTAACATCTGTGACTGAATTTCCTGGTATTTAATAAGACATAGCTTTTAAGAGACTTGTGGAAACATCTTGAAGATCTTCACTCATTTGTCCTGAAATTGTCCATAGAGTTTAAAGTTTATAGGAATACATGACATATCACTCTTGTTTAGGTGTCCTGGCTAACAATCCATAAGAAGAAACAAAGATTTTCAAACTTAGATATTTTAAAACTATGTAAAGATATGCTCTGATGCCCAGGTTTTCTAACCACTTCTCCCAAATACATGATTTAATATTCTTTAAAAAATCAGGTCTCTTCCTGCGGTGCCAAGTTACACAAAAATGAATCCCTTGTCCCAGAGCATAACTCACATTCACTGATTGATTTTAAAGCAAAATATCAAAGCTCAGCCAGAGAGTGCTGATAATAGCATCTTTCAAAGCTTTCCTCCAGATGAAGCATCTGTCCTCCTGCTGCTGTCCCAGTGTCTATAAAATGCACTACCACTAGCTCATAAAGGACTTTTATTGCCTAAAATGAAACCAGAAGTCTGTTGTGTTTTAGATTATGGTTTCGTTTATTAATATTAAGTATAATTTCTCAAACAGGACTATTAAACGAGAGCTGGCCTGGGCACTATATCCTAACTTCCAGGTTTTAGTGCTGTAGAGAGATACTAACATAACAGTTGTTTAGAATTCAATCACTCTTCAAACTGTCTAAGATATTATTTTAAAACATCAGAATTGCAAAGGTGTTTATAATTATTTAGAAACTCTGGAAGAAATAGATTGTTCTAAATAAAAAGAAAAGCCACTTTCTTACTGAACTTTGATTAGGAGCAGCCACACACTGTTGAAGTGGTTGCATATTTTCCTAACAAATATTAGCATGCAGTGTCTTACCTTTCCACTAAAAAAAGAAAAATTGAATAGTTTTCTTTCTCTTCTCTTTTTCTTCCCCATCACCTGACACACAATGTTTTTTTTAGGTTATTTTAGTTAACTTTGTTTAACCAACATCTGCAAAATCATTGCAATTATTCTGGAGCCTTCATGTTTCTTTTTTTCCCCTTGAAATAAAGTGGCACTATTATGTGTGTCTTCAGTGCGAAAACTCCAAGGAAGGTGTATAGTAGATGTGTACTCCCTACATACATCACTTGAAGGACCATCCAACGGTTTGACAGAGTATCCCATTTCCATCCCATGGCAGTAATAGGGCCATTACACAGTGCTCTTCCTTGGAGTAGCTTTAGCCACCTTAGCAGCACTATTTTGTCACTGTCATACTATGAAGAAATCTAAAAGGAGCATGTGATACTTAACTTTCCTAACCTCCATGGAGCCAAGTCTTTTATTCACATATATAAGGTTATGCTGTGTTACACCCAGGAGAGTAAGACTGATTATCTGAAACAAGAATTTCAGGATGGATGGGCATCATATAAACAACTTAGATCTCATGAGAATCCATAAGGATTTAATGAAGATTTACAAATAGGTCTTCTTCCTGGCCCTGTAGAAAACTGAACTTGTGCTTGTGAACTGAATGCCTTCATCTTGTATTAAGTGCATTGCTCAGTAGAAAAAATGATTTATGACCAGTTTCAGTGGGAGTGAGACCCAGCCTCTCATTCTGCTTGTGTTAATTATGAAATTAACTCAACAGAGAGTTGGCTGAGTATGGCATTTTTGTGCTTCAGCTACAGCACCTCAAAGGCAATTTCCATGTGTATTTCTGGCATGTTAATCTGTAAACACGTCTGGATAACAGTCTCTTTTCACGTCTTAGGCTAGTGGAAATTACTCTTTTCCTACCATCTCACAGGCCTGAAAAATCAGTGGGCACATAAACAACAATAGCATTTTCAGAGCATTGCTACCACAGTTACTTTTTCCAGTAGGATGACAAGATGTTGGTCAAACTAGAGTGAAGAGAATTTACTCTTCACTCTAAGAAGTTCTAAGAGCTAAGTTCTAAGAAACATTCAGCCAATGCTAATATAGTTTTAATTTAATACACTGAGCTAGTGACAAGAGGAACTTTTTCACCTGAGACGATCTGTGGTCTTTTACCCACTGAAATGCAGCAGCTAAGATTTGATTTACTTTTAATCCTCTGTATCTAATTCAATTTGTGAAGGAGAAATATCAGCTCTCTCTGAATTCTGAGCATACATCCTAGGGCTGGGATCCATTCTAGCAACATTTAATTTCCAGTGTCTTAAATGACAGAGTCTACACCTCACTCTGAAGTCTGGCTCAATCTTAAGTCAGTTGAGTGTATGTAGGCTGAATTTATGTGCACTTCCAAAGCAAGTTTAATACACGCCATTCTGCAATACCATCAGAGAACTGGAAGGCAAATTAAGCCCTGCGGCACCTCAGTAGAATTTAGTGAAAAGAATACCTATGTTCTGTACAGCATTAAAGGACAAATAGGCATGGAATTTATACAAAAATGTGGCACCACAAAATGGAAACCTGGCTTTCTCTTGTCTGCTTTAACTTCCTCCCCACCTGCCTATGGTTATTACATTTAAATATTTAATCAGAGCTAGGACAAATTCTGATTAACAGATGTTGTATGAAGTTTGCTTATTTCCTGTAAATAGATTTTCTTATGGAGTACAAACATGGAAATTAATTTAAAAGCAAAATCAGCCTATGGAGTACACAGTAAAATTATGCTTTCCCGGCTAAAGTAAGCTTCATACTAGCATTTTTTTTTTCTATTGGGACAGAAGGAAAATGAACAAAATATTTCTTTTACAGACTTCCATACTTTCTTTCCATACACCGTATTAAACAGTTGCTCTAATTCTTGTATTCCTGTTCTGCTTGGATTTTGCTAAGAAAATGTTTTTGGAAATACAAGCCGTTAACTCGTGATGAGTTTGTTTGCATTTGTGCTGTGAAGAGTGTAGCATTTTCTCAAAAAAGAAATGCCAGCTGTGCTGGTATTACACTGATGGTAATCTATTCCCATTGTGTGTTTTCTTTTAACTTCCAGGTCTTTCTCCCAGGACACATTTAGGAATGGATTAATGCACAGTGGGTTTTTTTATTAATAATCTGCCAAGAATTGTTAGGTTGTTATGGAGATACAATATACTTACATGAGGAACAGTGATCCAGCTTAATTTGAAGGCCTATTATTCACATATAGCACGGAACCTGACATTTTTCGTTGCAGTCAGATTCATGTTTGATACAACAATCACAGAAACTAAATCCACAGGGATTAGAATCCAGACTTTGAGTGCAAGGGAAATACTGTTCCATGTTTGCTCTCAAAAGAGCCAGCAACTTACAAAGACTGTTCAGAAGTTATGGCAGTTTTAGTTTGACTGGGACTGTTGTCCCACTGAACTCCCATTTCAGAAACTTGTGTCTGAACAAATAGTTTCACACCTAAGTAGGAATAAAGCTCCATTGCAGTATCAAAGTTCTTAATTCTTTTCTTGTGCAGCAATCAACATATTTTATAATAATCATCAGGATGAGAGAAATGTGCTCTAACCAAAAGAAGGACAATCAGGTGGTATTGTTATTATTACTATCTGATTATATGATCTGTGAAAAACTCCAAACCAACAGGTACTTGGATGTCTTTGATGAAAATATGCAAAGGGCATATTGAAGGCATAAAGTTAGTATCTAAATTAAAGGCCTAAAGCCAGTGTCATGTCAACAAACTAATAATCTACTACCACAAGAGCTGTTTCAGATACATTTATGTTCCCTCAGTTTGAACCTTTACTCTTTGAAGATAGTAAGCTTTGCACTATGGGCGGCAGGAATGTGAGAGAAGGTAAAGCTTGCAGTCACTTTCTTAGTCCCTCCAAGGCCATGGTACAACAGCATCAAGAACCTGTGTGGGCTCTTCATATTAGGAAGACAACCTGGCTCCTCTTGTTCTATTCAGAATAGTGTCTTCTCAGGAAGATGTTTTTCTCTGCTTGAAAAGTTACAAATACTAAAATGGAGCATTATTTTCTAATCTGAAGTTTTTTAGGAGTGGGGGTAGTGTAAAAAGCCTTTCCGACTGTCATTTGAAGTACTCTCCTTTTGGCTGTTTTAACTATTAGAACAAAAGAAAGGAAGAATTGCGTTTGGGAAAAAAATAAAGCTAAAGGTGGGGCAAAAATGCCTCAAAAATGCCTAACTTTACTGAGCAATAAAAATGATAAAAAAGAAAAAAATTTTACTTCAGGAGTTTTTGAAACTGAATTTAGTCTTTCTGATGGAAACCTCTAATAATAACCTCAAATAACCTAAAACAAAATAACCAGACAATTTTTTATGATAACTATTGGACAAAATCCCTGTTGCGAGCAGGAAGATGACACTCAAACTTTCTGAGTAGTTCTACTTCACATTTTGAGGGTATAGCCAAGCCCTCCTGCATGTATTTAGTATTGTCAGGAACAGAGGCACTCAAGGGAGAGATATTCTTGAGTATACTCTTTCCCTGGCAGTCATTCAAAACTGGTAGGAGGAAAACAGGCATCCTGTAGTGAGCCAGCATTGTCCTCTCTCTGCTTTCCACATCTGGCAGAAATCCCTGCTGCCACTCCCACCCCATCCTATTCTACCTCCCACTGGAACCTATGCAGAGGGTTGATTTTTTTATCATTACTGTAAGTGTGTACTGTATATCTGTACTTCTTCCTATTTCTGCCCTCACTTTTCCTCTGAGTACCTGCCTAGTAGTCTGAAGGTGCCTTCTGTGCCTATTCTTGTATGCCATGGGGATAACTGCATGCGTACCGCCTCATGGAGAGTCAAAAACAGAATGAAATCATGACTGTAAATTGTGTTGAGACATTTTATAAGCATGTTTGCCACCATTCATAGCAATCCTGAAGAGCAAAATGACCTGAATAATCAAGAAATACTGTACTAAATTCATATGAGTGGTGGGATTCCAGATATGCTCACATTCAAAGGCATTTATTCCTTGCACAGCTATTCCAAAGTGTTTAGAGGTATGTTTTAGTTAATTCAAATGTTAATTCAAGAAAAGTTTATTAAATTTTTCAGAGAAGATCTTTTATTAGAAAACTTCACCAAAACAAAAGTTCATTTTCAATGTGGAAACAGAGGTCAACTGAGAAATACTGGCTTTCCTCAAAAAAATTACTTTTTTTTTTGGTGTGTGTGTGTGTGTTCCCAAAGTTTTAAAAGCAGAAAATTTGGTTCTTTTCAAAAGTAATACAATTCTATTTATATCAGGACATGAGTCCTTTTTTTATATATAAAAAGCCAAACTGTTTTTGATGTATTATAAATCTTTCATCTTCCTCCACAAGTCTGTCCTTTGCTACCAGGAAATCACAGGATCACATCCATCGAGGCAATCTCTTGCATATTCCAAGTCTGCAAGTCTAAGTCAGGCATGTTCTAGATCCAGTTCCCAGGATTTATGTCCTCATCTGCACTTCCTCCTATACATCCAAACTTCCTTAAGAAATAAACTTCCTTAAGAGATATTATGGCTGCAGATCTTTATTATTAAAGGGCAAACTACCTGTAACATGAACTTCTCTGCCTACTTGCTTTGTCTGATCATTTTTGCTTTATGAGTCCTATTTCTTAGGAGGAAACCAGAAAGAAGTAAGGAATAGGAACAATAAAATTCCTTGTCCTGGTCTCAGCTGGGAAAGACTTGATATTTTTTTCATGGTGTCTGATAAGATGCTGTCTCTTGGGTTTAGGAGAAAAACATGTTGATAACACACTGATGTTTTAGTTATTGCTGAGGAGTGCTGTACAGACCAAGGACATTTCAGTTTCTCAGCTTCTTCTACTGTCCTGCAAGTGAGGGAGACCAAGGGGGCACAAAGAGTTGGGATGGGATAGAAGCAGGACACCTGACCTAAACTGGCTAAAGGGATATTCCATATCACATGACATCATGCAAAAACCTTGAAAAATGGTAGGGAGTTGGCCAGGGGAGATGCTGCTGCTCAGTGACAGGCTGGGCATCAATTGGCGAGTGGTGAGCAATTGCTTTGTGCATCACTTGTTTTGTATATGTATATATATATATATACATACACACATATATATACAATTACTATTATCTTTTTTTTCTCTTTTTTTTTTTCTGACTTAGTTTTTTATGTCAACCCACGAGTTCTACTTTTTTTTTTCTTTTTTTTCTATTACTATTATCTTTTTTTTCTCTTTTTTTTTTTCTGACTTAGTTTTTTATGTCAACCCACGAGTTCTACTTTTTTTTTTCTTTTTTTTCTGATTCTCTCCCCTATCCCACTGGGAGGGGGAAGTGAGTGAATGACTGCGTGGTACTGAGCCACCTGCCAAAATTCCTTTAACTCAGATCATGTATATTTGCTATTCTAGAAAAGAATGACACATAAGTGATATGCAGGAGCAGAGTTATATTTAACAGAATTTATGTTTCCACTAAAGAGTTGTGTTGCAAACGTTTCAGAATTATGCCTAGTGTTTCACATATAACTAGTAAAGTCAAATAGAAATGGTCAATCATATTTGAGTGGTAAAAAGTATTATTATTTTGTAGACATGTTTAGATATTAGGGAAGGTTGTATTAAGATGAATATAGTTTTAATGTTACTCTGTGTGGCATCAGATTAGAAAATATTAAATAATGTTTCAGAGTTTCTTAGCCATTAATACACTTCACTTTCAATCAGGATAAGGCTTCAAACTGGTACCCATGATGCACTAATGCAAGTGCTCCCATTCTCATTTGTGTTTCATGAATTCACAGAGATCCTGGTGAGAGGAGTTCTCTCAACATATCCTGGCAAGGTTATGAGGCTGGCAAATGAATGCACCGTTTTGTATTACATTTGGCTTAAAAAAAAAAAAAAATGGACATTACCTCTCACTGCACTCTTTAGTTTCATGTAAGTGTTTTTTGTTTGGGGCTACTATGAGAACACTACTCCTTCTCAATCTTTCCAAACGAGAACCACATGTTGGTAAATTGGGATATCTTGGAGAACAGCAATGCAGTTTCTTGCTACATGATTTTGGCTGTTTGATTAACAGCTATCTCAAGGGAAGTAATGAATAGCTCAGAATTACAACTATTCTATTACAAATATTATCACCTTGGGAAAGAGATTGCAGGAGGACAGAATGAACAAGAGCAGAATTACTGAGGCTTATTTAAAAAGACTCCTTTCATCACAAGCAACCAAAGCACATTGAGCCAACATAAACTGTGACAGTAATTAATATTCTCAAGTAGACAGAGCATCCAGCTAGAGGTGAGACTTAGATTTGTTTCATAAACAGAAAAGGGATAAAATGACTAAGATAAATCTCTTTTATTCCCAACTGAGCTGCAGTGGGACATGGGACTTCTCATTTCTACCTTCCTGAATTTGAGTTTGCACATGTATTGGCAAAACTCCATCTCTCAATATCTTCTTCTCCTCTCCCCTTGCCTCCCTCCCCCTCCAAGTAATGAAAATATGTCAAGCATTAGTACTACGTACAGACTTCAAGAACCATTAAATACTGTGGTCGGGGTTGGTATGCAACTTGCTACTCTGACATTCTCAAATGCTGGCATTATAATAAATTGCTGAACAGGAGATTTGTGGGAGTTCCAGAAAGAGAACCCCATTCCTTTGAGTCCATGATCAATGCTTTAAAATTTAGATTAATAATAAGATAAATATTATGATTATAATATACATTTTTCCCCAGTATGTTCTCCTCTGTCCTGGTGTCTGTGCAGTGGGTAAAAACAGATTTCTGAAAAGTAATATGTGTGTTCTCATGGGAAAACATATCATGTGCGTGTATGCTCAGGACATGGTTTGGTCCCATGGTCAAGACACAAGCTAATAAGTTAATTCTGAGAGTACTGAAATTGCAACTTGCAATGCTCTTTGAGTATATTTTTTTCACATGGGTCTCCTATTCTTCTTTTTATCCAGTAAAAGAAAACTGGAAACAGCATTTCCACCTAGATAAAAATATGCTGAATCCAGCTTGAATAAACCTCAATCAGATGAACTACCAAGCAGTTGGTAGCAGTGGTATGTTAACAACTACAGTCTAGTATCCAGAGCCTTGAACAACATATCTTTGAGGTTATGTTGAGCAACAGAAGGAGAAAAATGTAATAATGGTGCCTATTCCAGCCTATTAAAGGAAGGTCTTTCTAGCTCATTCTGTCTTGTTTTACTTTAGCAGCTTTACCTTATGCAAGTGGGATTCATTTTTTTTTTTTAAATGAATTAAAACAAATTTTACTACTAATAATTTAATTACCCAAGCTTTATGACCTCTTGTGAGGAACCCATTGTGAGGAACCCATTGAAGCCATCTTAAAGGTAGGAAGGCAGAATAAAAATTAGAAGAAATAGCACACAAATGTTAACAGGAAAAAAAGAAAAGAAATGAAATATTCACCCAAAGTTTAGACTAGAAAGGAATAAATATAAGCATAAGTGTAAGGCTTTTTCGTAGTGTGGAGACTAGCTGAAAAGTGATCTGGAGCACATGAAAGAAAATCTTTTGCTTTCCACAGAAAATTGAAATTCCTAGTAAAAGAAAATAATCCAGCATGATCTGATTTGGAGTTGTTACATAGATGTTGCAGTTCTAGAACCTTGATCTTCTCTGGCCAATATGAGCACAGATCATGGATTCTGTCTGAATTCTTGCTTTATGCAGTGGAAAGCTTCATCAGGCCTGTAATGGTGGAAACAAATGAAACAACAAAATTATACAGAAAGATGACATTTCTCAATAAAAAAATACAGCTTTACTATGTTTCTGGCCCAAAGTGAGCATCAAATCTTTGAGTAACGCTTTCCTTTTTTTTTGACTCCTAACCCTTTGATTACGTACACTGTAATGCCTTTGTATCTGAGAGATCCCAGCATAGATTTGAAGGACTCTTTGGATGCTTTCTCAGCAAAGGCAGAGACAGTACTTTCAAATCTCCATGGGAAACTGAAGAGTATGAATGGCATACTTAGGAATCCTCATACCAAAAAAGAGCATGTTTGGGAGCAACTCCACTCTCCTTTACATGATGTGAAGGTCATGACCAAGACAAATTGACTCTGAGCCTTTCTTTAAACAGTATCTACTACAGTCAGGATTGTCTGTCTGTTTCTTGGCTTCTTTAAACCGTTCTAGAAGTAAACTTCCATCAACCCTGTTTGCAAATAGAGCTGCAAGGTAAATGCTTTGTTTTAATTGGCAGTGTTGTCCTCGAGACAGAAAAGACAATGTGAATGGGATTGGAAGAAGCAACAGACCCACCACAGAGGACCTTAAAGTCCTCTTGGCAATCACTGCTCTGGCTGCTGCTTTTGCTGGCATTTTAGATTCCCCCCATTTTTTATTTTTTTGGAAAGGATCCTTTGCAAATACAAAATAGTTTCTGAATAGAGACACCCACAGATATTTACTGAGGATGATAAACAATGGAAAACTCAGTGAACAATCCCAGTTCATTTTTATGCAGATGAAAAGTTGTTCCTGTTTGCCAGGTCTAGAGAGCCTCCGGCCATCACCATTAAAGTTAACAAAGGCATCATCAGAATAAAAGAGACTTGAAAACAGAACTCCAGACCTTGTCACCACAGCAAAATGCACCTTTTAAAGTAACAATATGGCTTTTACACCATGCTACTTAAGCATATGTGACATCAGGGTGGTCATTTATTAGACTGGTCTAACAGTCAAGTATGGACCCTTTGGTGAAGCTATTTCCAAAAAGACCTTCAGCCTCTTAACCTGTGAAGAACAGAGAGGTAGTATTGCCTCTGTTTCTGATATGCATACAGTTTGCATGAAAGCAGGAGTTCTGTTTGAATATTTACATCTTTGAAAAGACTTTTCAGAACTGGAGCGGGCATAGAAAGGAGTTTCAATGGAATGCTTATAAAATTACCTTGCAAGGAGACATGTAAACACTGCAATGTGCTTACATAATCAAACAGAAGACAGAGAAGAAATTTAATTAGGATGGAGTGTCTTTCTGGGAAAAATTCCCAGTAATACATCACTCATGAATCTGTCAGAGTACTAAGACCTTGAGGGGGCACCGGGGGCTCCCTGTGGGTCTGTCAGGACAGGGCCTGCAGCCAGGTCCCATCCACCTACACCACCACGAGCAGAGCTGCCTGAGGCACAGGGGCACCCCAGCCCAAGGCACCTCCCTGGGGATGAGGACTGGCCATGGCAGGGCCCTGGATGTGTATGTGGACCAGCGTGTGGGCTCAGGTGGGTGGGGCCCATGTCTGGGTAGGGCTGCAGGGAGCTGGAGTATTAGTGTACTAATGAATCTTGCATGACTCTTCCAGAAAGTAAGAATTTGCTGTTGAAAACATTCTAGCGCAGTCAAACAGTGTGGCCTTTTGGTATTTTATGGTCTCATCATCTGTACATCTCCTGTCCTGCTTCACTTTACACTTGGTTTCCATTCAGGTTGAATTAAGGCCTTCCTTTCATTGGAAACAAATAAAAAAATATGAAATATTATGAAATATGCTATCTTGATACTAAGTCTAAGTTGTCAGTTACCTCCATTCAATTACATTTCAGTAAATTTTTGTGCATCTTGTGGCTCATGTTTGTTGTTAGACTGAACTTAGGATGTGTTCAGATATGGTCTTGACCAACATATCAAGTCATAATACCTTAAAAACCTTAAAAAACCAAGCAGATCAGCTTTTAAGAAAGGTCTTGAAGAGTCTAACCAAGAAAATCAAGGAGCAGCAATTACCAGCTGCCCACAGGATATGTGTTGGAAGCTCAGACAGTAACAGAGGCTGGGAAGATTAATGGAGGAACTTCCTTTGACTGCTGTATAGCAAGATGACCTCACCCAGAACACAACAGCTGAAAACACTTTCTACAAACAAAGCACACTCCTGTATGATATAGGGCGCTGACCTGCCATGTGAGATGACAGAGTTTGTATGCCAAGATGCATTTCCCCCCAAAGGTAAGTTATAGGCACATAGGGAAGCAGTTTATAAAGCCAAGCATTTCTGGGAGCTGGTAAACAGCTTACAGTACTGTAGCAAAGGCACTGGCACTTGCCAGAGGCTATTCAACTGACTACTGCGTTAACAGACTGCCAATTGGGTTAATGGAACCAGGAGCTGGAGGATTTGAAAGCTATTTGGCCAGTCATTCTGCAGCAATCAGTAAAGTTGTAATTGTCACAGCCTTTTGCACACTAGATGACAGTCATGTTAATACAACTTTTCCACTGCCTGTTAACATCTATTTTAAAAAGCCACAGAGGCTGCAGAATTTTGGGGAATATGGGGTATTAAGATTTGTTTTGTCATTTGACAGACTGCAGTATGGGAGATAAATCCTGGTAAATGGTAAAGGTACAAATCAGAGATTTTGTCTATGACAGGGAAACAGAATATTCATGGCAAATGCAGACTGTAAAAACCTGAGAATGAGAATGCTTAAAATGCAATCACAAAATAGTATAAAAAGCCACACATATTTGTTTGCTGTGCTGGTACATATGGACCTTAAGGGAGAAAGCAGGTTTTGAAAACTAGACATTTAGTCTAGTTTTAGTAATTCATATGGTGCCAGGGCAGTGTATGAGACCCAGACAGTTTAAATACCGCAGTGGCAACATGGCTTTCCCATGACCCAGGGACTCTTCCGCTACAGAGTTCAGAATTTCATGCTGCTTCCCTGGGCATTCCTAGCTTGAACTGAAAAAGGGGCATGGAGGGATACTACCTGGCAGAAAGCAGGCTACACATTACACTCAGGTGATCTTGGAGGCAACAGGGCTACAGCTCTCCAGGCTTGTGCTTGAGAGGCCTGTGAAGTCAGTGTTTTGAAGCCCACTTGAAATAATTAAGTGATGTAAAAGGCTTCTAGAGAATTTTCTCACAATTTCAACAATATTTAGTGAGTCAGCTTAACTGTTATGAATAAACAGATAGTCATTTCTTACTTACAGCTCATTTCAGTGAAAGTAGCTTGATTGCAACTTGCCTTCCAGGTTGAAAGAATTAGGTGCATTTACTGTCTATGAAACAAAAAACTGAAGGGAGACACTGTAATGATCTTCATGTATATTTAAAAAAAAAAAAAAAAAAAGCATGTCTTGCCTTCCACCAAGGAGCAGAAATGAGAAGTTTCATCTGTAGCAGGAAAGATTCAGGCTTGACCTCACAAAAACTTCTCCAATAGAAGGCTACAGGAAAGGCAAGTGGCTGGGGTCTTAAAGAGCAGACTGTATATGTTGTAGACAAGAATCAGAGTTGATTCTCACCTGAGCAAGGAGATGGAACAGACCTCGTGGTCTCTTGTAGCCTCTTCCACTCTATGTTGTTGGGTTTTTTTGTTTGTTTGCTTGTTTGTTTTTGTTGTTGTTTTAAATCTTTCAGACTGTTAGAGTTTAACTTCTGGAAGCTACTGACAATTTTTTTTGTGAACAAGCTCATCTAACTTATCTCCAGCCCCACTCCCTGTCTCCATCTTCTTAAATTTACTGCTCATTTGTGAACGGTCCAGTACCAGACCAGGCATTAATGACCATCCCTAGAACGAAATTTAAATGTCATCATGACAGAACTTTTGAAGGATTTATATAAGTTAAGGGATTATTTTTATGTCAATAATTCTTTCCTATCACCATGCTGCCATTAGACTGCTAATGTAGATACAGCACCAACTGGGCTGGAGCTTCAATATCTTTGTTATTGTCATTTCCTCTTAGACATTGAGGTAATGTCAAACATAGAGTAACCTAACATTCATTTATCATGAGACAATGAATAGGCCATAAGATATACCTCTTCCTCTTAGATTTTCCTTTCCTGGCTTCTTCTGGTAGTTTTCCAATACAGTATATTCCAATCTTTTACTACAATTTGATTCTCATGTTGCATTTCCCTAAGCAGTTCTGATGCCAATGCAAAAGATGGCAGTGGTCTTTTTAACTGTTATTTTTTATGACTTAGAATGCAAGAGAAGTCTTGGGACAACAAGGCTGACTGAGTATACCTTTGTTCCAAAACCTAACCTCACTTTGTTTCTCCCTCATATATAGCCTGGAGCGATAGTTTTAAATGCAGTCTCTGCATTACACAGCAGAACTGTGTGGTGAATTCTACATATTTTTGTCAAAGAAAATCTGTTCCTTGTCACCTATACATGAAAAATAAATTAACAGAAGGACAGGACCTCCATAAAATGTCAGTGAAAATATCATCAGAAGGGGAAGTACAGGTCTTGTCCTTTTTCTTCTTTCCTCTCTCATTTCTACTGTAGTTTGTATCATCCCCTGCAAAGACATTGTTAACAGGAAACTGTAGATAGAGATTATATGAACGTGGATCCCAGTGTTTCATTCTGTAGAGACAAACATATACAGCCTACTGTTAGACTGTGAGGTCTGTTAGACTGCACTAAATGTTCTTCCTTCTCTCCTGCATTTATAGCTATCAGCTATAGGTCTTTGACATTAAGCGATCTATAGCCCATGGTCTGTGTTTAACTTCATTTATCCTTGGGCTCAGAGCCACCTTTGTTCTGTTTCAACGTAGCATTGAACAGAAATGCTGAAGTAAGCAGGGCTAAGAAAGACTTTTCTCCCTCCCCATACCTATCTGTAACAGTAAGAAAAAATGATAGTACTCTCAGGATATTTGGCTAGGCTGTTACTAAGAGATTTTATAGTATGGGCTACCTGGTCCTAATGAAAAACTTTCCCTGTTGCAATTTAAAACCATTTCATAAGGTTAAGTACATTTTTATTAAATTGGAAGACTAAGAAGTGAAGAAGTCCAAGGTTGAAGAACAAGACAATGAAAGTAGCACAAGTGAGTCAGGAGCAATGAGGTGAAAAGAACCATGCATTTACTAGCACAGCAGCAACCATCCTTATGTACAGCTTAGAACCGGTTTGATTATGTTGGTGCAGACATCAGTCTAAGCTGTTCCCTGTTAGGGATATGCATCTCTGAGATGATTTTATGTAAGTTAGAAATGAAACTGTTCAGGCTCAGTATTAAGCACTGAGAAATGCAAGTTTTCATCTCAGTAACAATTCCATGAAGCCACAGCTATTCAAAAATAGCACATTTTTTCATTATTTTGATACTTTTATAGACAATTAACTGCTAACAAGCAAATAAAGGATGATGCTTGCCATATGTCTGTGAGCCTTCAGCAATAAACTATTTGTCCGCATTTACATCTCTTGCACATTACAAAGTGAGGTTTTTAAGAGCTTATTGGCCCTGAGGAATGTGAACAGAACCCACCACTTCAACAGCATACTAATGATGGTGGAATAAAGATGCTTTTATTTCAGAATAGCATTTCTAATGGAAATGATTCCAGAATATGTTATTACACAACATTTATTTGAATGACTTTCCTCATGCAGACAAACTCTGGACTTATTTTGTTAAATAAGTTAATTCAAACCTTATCTAGGCCTCATAGGTTATATATTTATATTTACTTATACTTATAATATTTATAAACTCATGGGCTTCTTTTCTCAAAATATTATGTTATCTCCAAAGGACAGGACTGAAGAAATTAGACAGTGAGGCCTGAAGATTTCACTTTTCTTATTTTTATCTTTAATTTATTTTAACAAGTTATATTTTTGGAGTTGAGTCATCGCTTAGCCACTTCTGAAAATACTTTTCAACTTAAGTATAACTAAAAAAATTCTTTAGCAGAAATACATCCACTCTTTAGTGTGCTTGGTAATCAATTCTGCTTTTGACTGGCTGATTCGGGAATCCTGTGGGATGATTCTCTTTTCAAAACGTGGTTTTTGTCTTCCCTTCCTTAGTGACTATATTAGCTCCAGAGGTGTGCTCAGGGGAAAAAACAATTCAGCTTTTCCAAACCTCCAAATTGCTCTGTGTTTTGGGCAAGTGGCCATGGAGACTTTTTTTTATTAGACCCTGTTTATCTATTATTAACTGTTAGCTATAGACAAGCACAGGACTGTGGTTTGGGTCTGTTGCTTTGTTGTTGTTTTTTTAATACAAACAGCCTTTTGAACATCATGCTGCGCCTTCAGTGAGCTGGGGGTACAGACCAAAATTATACAAAACAAAAAATCAAAACAAAGAAACCACACCAAGGAGCAAATAAATAATGAAACACATGACATTTTCTGTATGGAACTAGCTGCAGACAAGTTCATTAATTAAATCATCCAACATGAAATGTAATGGACGGTAAAAATTAGGCTAGTGGTAGTTTCTCACATTATTCGTCTTCTTTTATTTAAAGTATTTAATCATTCTCAGGCTTTCATTCTCTGAGACTAGTGATTTTGAGAATAATATATTCCAAATGACTTGTAGTTAACTTTGGAAAACAAGCCTAGAACAGCCTATAAGCCAGACTTCCCTCCTAAATTTGACTCCAAGAAAAACACAGAATTCTGCAGGACCTCGATCTACCAGGGCACAAACACAGACATTTTACAGGGGCCAGAATGTCAAGCAGCTTTATGGAGCAAAGTTTTATGTCAAATTAAGTGTTTACTCTTCCTTGGGCATTGCTATAGTTCTTGTCACTAGCAGTTGAATACCAGCGGCAGTGACAGCCTGTACTGGAGAACTGCTTAGAATGGGCAAGGCATGCAAGATTTCCACAGCACTCCCCAGCCAAAACATGAAGGAAAGAGTCTGCTTGTATAGTTAAAAGAAGGGGAAAATCTAAACCAACCTGAATTAAAACCAAACAAAAAATAACAATAATCTGAGTGAAGTGAGCATTGTCTCAGGCAAGCTGTGCTTACCAAATGTCACATGAAGGCTGTGGGAAGTTGGGATTTGGTAGGGAGATAATTCAGGTTGAAAACTGGAGGTCTTCCATCCCTCATCTCTAATAAGTTTGCCCCAAACTGATTATAACTGTTGTGGTTTGGAGGCATTTAGTACATGCAAGGGCACAGTTTTAAGAGGAAACAGTGTTATTTGCAGATCTGAGAGAAGAAAGAATCTCTAACAGTTTCATGAAAAAAAAAAAAAACCCAAACAGATGAGATTTCCAGTTTAGTTGTAATAAGAACTAGTTTAGGGAGAAAAGAGTTATACCCTTCAGAAAAGCTTCAGATAAGGATACAATTCTTCAGGCTAAGTTTGAATACCAAACTTTGCATTGTTCCCTTTAGGGAAGTTTCAACCACTGTCTTTCTCTTCATTTTTCTGTGTTTGCATGGAGGAAGCCAGAAATTCTGAAGCTGTTTCTGGAGGTCAGGGGTCCCTGGTAGCAGATGCTCGCTGCTGGCCTTCACCAGCTCTGGGTGGTGACTGAGGAATATATTTTTCTCTTAAGCTTTTCTACCCTTAGACAAGATTCCCTCAATATTTTTAATCATAGAATCATAATATTTTTGCACCTCTTTTCACCCTCTGTTTGACCCATAAAGTGAGGCTTCACATCACAAAGGAAGAAATGAATACAGTGGGGACAAGTCAGCAATGCCTTGCCCAGACCCATAGTCTGTGCAGGGAGAGGCTTAAATACACCCTCCAGAGCATACAGGATCTTGCAGGCCTAAGCACGCTGTTCAAGTTAGCATGCCAATAAGGATGCTTGGCAAACTGCAACCTGAGCTCATCATAAGAGGTCCTCATAATTTTTTGCCTTTTTTCCTTACTTCCAGACCAGTTCCTCAGAGTCCGCTGAGACTGATGCCCAAATGCCTGTGGCCAGACTTCTATGGTGCCTGGCTGGATATGAGCCTAGAGGGCTCATAAGAATTTCACCCTTTTGTGATGGATCCAACTTCTGAGCAGGCATGGGCTTTGAGCATGGTCAACCCTCTTTTCAAAGCTCGCTGCAAGGTGACTGTATTGACATTTCCCGCACACAAACTACCTCCAGCCTAACGAGAAGATGCTGAACCTGACCACAGCTTTATTCTGTATCTGTATTTTCCCAAGATACTCCCTGCAGCTGAAGAAACTCATGTTCTTTAGGGAGTCATTTCAGTTCTATAGCAGTGTGTGGAAGGAGAGGTTAATGAATGGATGCTAAACCATCTCCAAATTTTAGCAATTATACCTTCAAATTTTCATCCAAATAATTTACAGAACAGCAGTTCGTCAGTTCTTGTATTTGTACTCTTATTCCTTCTAAGCCTCTAGAGCCTTTCTTTTACCCTGTTTCTGTTTTCTTACTGGTTTTTGCATGTTGCTGTCATTGTTACATTGGCTCAAAGGTAATTCTTCCTGGCAACATATCCTTTTATTTGGGGACTTCCACTTGTATTGTCTTATGAAAAGATTTTCCATCCAGACTGGCAATTTTGAACTCTTTAAAGTCTTCTTTTCCCTTTCATCAAGCAAAGGCAATTCTGTCGTGACTAATTTTCCTGATTAGTGTTCTGGCAAAACAGTAATACACATATTTTAAATGTATATATGAGTTTGTATATACCTATGAAACACACACATATGTGTATGTAAATTATATAAGTATATATTGTTGCTTCCGGTCCATCACTCCTCAGTGTGCTAACAGCAGTGTAAATGCCCTGGGCCTTGTTTCAGTCAACAAATAGGAAAGAACAGTTTTTTACACTTCCTAAAACAGACCTGATCATTTTTCTTGTCCTTTTTCAAGCAACTCTGGGGACAGTTTGATTGTAGCAGTTATCTCCAACTGGTTGTATGAGGTATGGGAAGGACTGGAGGAGAATTGGTGTGAGTGGTGTGACTGACTGCTTTGAGTAGGATGAGTTGACCCATGGACCCAGATGCAGCCAGACGTGGAAAAATGTCCATCATCAAAAAAATTGTACCTGAAATACTGAGCAGAGAAGAGATGTGGGATGGCACTTCAAAAATACAAAACTGATTCTAGTTTCATTGGAAGGGGGTCAGAGCTAATGCTTCCAAGTCCTACAAGAGATTATAATTTAAGCACTTTAACAAGAGTTTAGATTTTCCCTAGAGTCTGAGCCATTAATCTTCCACTGAAAATCTTAACCAAGACTGAGTGGATATTTTGAGCCAGACTGATCATTCAGACATTGTAATGTCAACTGGAAGAAATCCTCATAGCATTGGTGTGGGGTGGGAGAGGGGAACATGGTTTTCAGAAGTCACTATTTAGTAACTTTGACAAAACAAGCCATTTCCTCCCTACACACTTGAAACAACATAATTCCAATAAATGATTCATGCTCTTCATCTTTGTACGCAGTCATGAGTGGCTTTTTTACATACAAATAACAGAAAAGTATTAATAGGCACAGCTTCTAAATTCCTGTAGATCTTGTCCTCCTAACTTTCTGAGTCACTTCAGAAACAGTTGAATACTATTGTAAGCAGAGATGTAAGTGCTTGTGACCCCTTGTGTAAGAGCTTTTGCACATATGGACAGAATCAGGAACTGAGAATAACAGAAGGCATAACTCAGGTATCTCCACTTTCAGTGTCTCTTTTAACTACAAATGTTTTCTTCCACAGGCAGATTTTCAAAAACAGGTAAAATACATTCACAACTGGTAACTGAAAAGCTACTCCTGAAGATAGAAGTGAGCCTGTATAAGATATGAGGAATGAAAGTAATTCAGGTATGGTGGATTTTTGGTGGATTTGAAGGCAGAAGCTATGGCTCCACTCCTACATCTATCTTCAAATCTCCCTTATTTCACTGAAGAAGAGCACATCAGACTCAAATTGCCTGGGATTTATTCCTGTCTGGACTGCTGGCTTTCCAGTTTGTACTGTTTCAACTCCATGTGCATTGGTTTCTCAACTTGTAAAAGAGGGTAAATGTACATGTCTCCCCTTGTAAAACTACTCAGGATGCACTAATGGAAAGTATCCTTTCAGAATGAGACATTATTACTGAATTCCAAACATGTGAGTGCAATTGCAGAACTGGCACTGCAGATTTTTTGTTGGGTATTTAAATAACCATAAAAACCTGAACTCATTCTGATCGCTCCTGCCCTTATCTGCAAATAGATTCTGACTCTACTTGCAAGGATAGTATTGCCTGTGTGGGATTGGACTCACTTTCAGTAAGGCCATATACAGCCCACAAAATAACAGATTATCAGGCATCTCTGTGCTGACTGGCTTTCTCGTGATATGTTATTAGAGGTTGGTGCTTAAGGGAGGGGTGCAGTGTGCAAATATGCACATATGTGTCACATATTTTGATTACAGTAAAGTTATGGCTGTCAACCTTCAAAAGTTCAATGAGTTCCTTGCTCTTATTGCTTGCAAATAAAAACTTATAAATATGAATGCTAAAGGATCAGAAGCTGAGAACAGTGAGCATATCTCACTGCATAAACATCTCAGTCTGGATTTAGGAAAGCTGGGAACTGCTCCACCAACAACCACCTCTGACGTCGTGGACCAACATTAATAAAATAGGAGGAATTACTTTCGAAGCAGCCCTTGTATGATTCCATGATTCCCTTTAGCCTGGGCCTTTCCAGCCATAGTAAACCTGAATTTGTTCTGTAATTATTCCAGTAGCTTCAGGGAAGTCGTGTGAGCAGGCAAGTGAGCTGAAACTACCACTGAGATAGCTAGCAAGAGGCCCTTTACTGAAGGTTCTGTCTTCAGATGAAATGTATTCAATCCAGAAAAGTAATTTCATACAAAAGTAAACTTTTTGCATTTGAGGATTATGAATCATCTATTTTTAAAGGATTTACAGTTATAAAAATAACCATTTTGGAATTTCAGATATTCCCGGGAACAGGGACTCCAAATTGGGACTTCTTAACGGCAGAGAACATCCTAACATCCAGAACACAGTTGCCCATAGTCACTCTGACCTAAGCAGAACATCTTAGTGTTGTTTACAAATGGAACAGTTTCAGCAGCATGGGAGACAGGCACTCTGTTAGTGCAGACAGGCCTTGGTTCAAAAATATCCCTGTTCTTGATCATAAAGCAAAGAAAGATGAAACCACATCTTCGTATCTGGGGTTATGTAAGGGAGAGAAGATATTTTGTGAGCAGTGCTTCACTGTTATTGCAGCTCGTATCTTTGGCTTTCACTAGGTGTGCTCAGAAGTAATTTTTTTTTTTTTTCCCAGAGGGGAGATTATTTTGCCTCTGATTTCCACAGATACCTTAAAAAAAAAAACAAACCCCAGCAGAAACAAAAAAAAACCCACAAAATTCTGTGAATCACATCTGTCTTGCAGTTACCATCATTCTGTCATTTAGGGTTGATGGCATTTTACTTCCCATCAAGTGTAATCAGTTTCTACTCTTAAGAAGGAACACACTGGGTAGATCAAACAGGCGTAGTTAAGGATGTGTGCAAGCTCTGAACGTTGGTCATTTGTGCTGTGAAACTTAGAACTATTCCTTGAGAACAGCTAGGCACAGACAGGAGCTAGCATGGCTAGAAACAAACAGCAATAAGCAGATTGGATGTGGTCAGCCTGTTTTTGGAATTACAGGAGTGGCTAGTCTATCATTCTTGGTTTCAGGGCCAGACAATGGGCCACAGCTGCTTTTTAGCTTAACAGTATGCATGTGGGCACAAAGGTTTTGTGTGCAAAGAGGAAGATCTTTGTCCATCTAGATGTGTCAAAACATATCAAGCCAGGCTGTGCCAAATCAGACTATGCTTTGGTCAAAAAGACACTACACTGCAGCTTTATTGTTCCATCTAGTTCTGTAAGGATAAAGCCAGTCAAGGAGTTGGGGCCAGAAGATGAAAAGAAGCGTATGAAAACTAGAACCACAGCTGTGGGTTTCAACACATCTTAGGAAGGGCTGGGCTCAGGAAAACCTTCTCCGCTTCTGTCCTAGCAATTCATTTTGTTTTATATGGTTCTTGATAGCTTTCAACAATTAAGTGCTGCATGGTACAAGCATGATCCAGGAATTAAAATAACCAACTGGGACAAATAAGTATTGCTCTGGAGAAAGTCCCAAACCTCCTAGTCTCCTAGGAGGTCCCAAAACTAGACTAGTCTCCTAGTCTTGAGGAAGCAAATTTTCCAGCATAAATACAGTCACATTCCCCTAGCATGTGAGAACCTATAAGTTTGCATTGTTGTTATGCAAAATGCCACTGCTTTTGCTTGCAATATGAAATAACCTTTCAGTAGTCGTGTTGTATATCTTCAGGCTGAAAAGGATATATCTCCTTGGAACTAAAAAATTAAGCTGGAAGTCTCGAGAGACAAAAGCTGTTTTGTAAGGTTGTTAATCTTTCCTGTTTCCACTCTGTCCAAAAATACCACAATTTCAGTTTTGGTCACGGCATTTCAGCACTTCTTTCCCAGCCAAAATTTGAAAGTACTCAAATGCAAGGAAAGGATAATAATCAGGGATGATCTCAAACTTCAAAATGAGATCATAGAAGACATCAGTATTCTGTTAGTTTTGAATATGCAGGGTAGAAGTTCATAAAAGTAATCAAATCTGGGGATTTTCTTGGGCATCTGTTTGATATTGCCAACTCTGAAAACCTATAAAGTTTGGTTCCGGTTTTGTGAAAAGTCTGAAGGAGTTCTGTTCTGTTTCAGAAGAGATGCATATCCTCTCTTCCCCTCTACCCCTCTTCAGATATTCATACTGACCCTCTCATCCCCTTTTGATTTCACTATGTCAGTATTTGCTATTGGCAAATTTGCTCCAGTAGAAACACACATCCCATGTAGTTCTAGAATGATTTTTTTTTTGCTTTTAAGGAAATAAAGTATTGAAAAGTGTAATTATTTGTTAAAAAAAAATCTTTTTGCCTTTCATAGAAAAGCTGGATTTTTATCTGGAAGATAAAAAGGAAACAGTTTGATAGCTAATATTTACGTTTATTGTAGAAAATGTTGGGTTGGATGATTCATTTTCTCTTCAGTTGCTGGGAGCGTGTAGTGGTTTAAAACCTTTCAACTTTAAACTGTCTAATTCAGGTTTCTTCTTAGACCTGCAGTTAGCTACTTTTAATTGTGGGATTAGGGGCCTAACAGCTTTCAGGAATGCACTTTACAATACCATGCTGACAAATTTGTTCTAGCCATCTAACCCTCTGGGTAAGTACAAAAGGTCTTTTTGTAAAGTCTGTTCATTTTTTGCTTTAGTTTCAAGAAACCTTTCAGAAATAAAGAGAATGGCATACAGCTATAGGCTAATGTTTTATTTGTTCGTAAGACAAACATTTCTCTTTTTGTAGTTTAGTAGAGAGGATAGTAGAAACAAAAATACTTTAAGACAAGGGAAGAGAAAAAGAGGAAAGGAATAGTGATGTACAATCTAAAGTGAACAAGCAGTGCAATTTAAGCTAAGCAAACTGCAGAAATTCAAATGTCCTGTTGCTGGGATGGCAGTAGCAGTAGGAGGCATCTGCCACCTGTCTTCTCTATTTCTTTGTTACATCTCCTGCCCAGGAGGCAGGTCGGCAGAGTAGGAAAGAGCTGTTTGATCCTCCTCTGTTTCCTCAGAATAAACTAACAGTTCTTTTAAATGTGTATATATATACTTGAAACATGTATGATCTTGAAAGGGTGAGTATGTGTTATAAACCCATTGTACTGGTGGATGAGCTGCTGTCTGACACATTTGTATGTTTTGGAGTCTGATGGACTCCAGACTTGTTGGGAGACCTTCTGACCAGGTTAGTGTAGTGAGTTAGCTCTGGGACAGAGGTTCCTGGAGCATCAGAGCACTCTTGTTTCCGTCTTACCACTTAGATTTATTAGTTAGCTAGTCTGAGCTTAAACTCCCATTGATACTTTTTTTAACACTGATCACTGCTGGAGAGCAAAACGCAGTAATAGAATTGTGTTTTACAAAGCTTTAAGGCAGCAGCAGTAATATAAAAAACAGAATGGAAATCTCAAAATGCTAAAATGAATGAAGAATACTAAAGGGTGCCCCAAGCAACAACTGCAACTAATATATCCACAAGGCATGATATGGAGGTATGACTCCAGACTCCAAAAGCTGCTTGGTCAAGTTAACATCATTACTGTGGACATACTCATTACACACTGAATTTAGTTACTAGGCCACACGTTCATGTGCCTCACACGTGCAAGTGAAGGTAATTCCATAGATACGTGCTAATCTACTTTTTCCTAGTTTTCTAGCATTTAGTTCTCAAACGTAAGTCATAACCTACTAGCAATGTATATATTTTTAAATCTAATACACTGTATATCATATGTCCTATGATAGACATGTATTAAAGATACATTATTTCCCCAGCAGCAAATGTTTAATGTGTGACCTCTCATCTGCTAAAACATTCAGGCACCTTTTGGGAATAACCAAACAGAATACCAGAAAGTAAAACCGTATTTAAGTGAATGGAGCAGCAGTGAAATGTATTCATTCATTTTCATTCAAAATATTCAGAACAGCTCAGATGTGCCAAAGCTTAGGCCACAAGATTCTTTAGTGTTTTCTATCATCTTGTGGTGAATATTAACTCCTAGATAGGGTGAAAATGATTTGACAAATCATGGGAGTTCTGAGAGCTTACCAAAAACACTTTGTTGTTGTTTTCTTTTCAGAACTGCAGAATTGTCATAGCTCCATTAATTAAAATCAATTCCTCTTTAAATGAATAAAAGCTTTTGTGCTAGTTTTGTGTTCTTATTTCTTATTTCTTTACATTTTTGTTCATTGTTGTAGCATATGAAAGAATAGAACCTGGAAAACTAGGATTTTCTAAATAGCTTTTGGCAAGACTAGGTAGAAAATAGTTGAGTCACAACAAAGAATTTTGTTTAGATTTGTCCTTTGGTAACTTCAGAGCTACTCATTTCTGTGGGAAATGAGGACTTTGTATAGAAAGTATCTAGAATTAGAGAACAAAAACTCCTCCACTGGATAACTCCTGATTAGTGAAAGATTTCCCACAAAATCTCTTTGTCTTTTCTAGGGCTTCTGTGATGATGGTTTTCAGTTTTTAAATAGATGAACTGTTAAGTATCTAGCTTCAGTAGGCTTTGCCTGACTTAAGGTATGTATTTGGCACTGTTATGTTCTCTTCTATGAGCATATTACTAGAGGCATCTCCCAAGATAAACACTACAGCTATGCGATGCTGTTCAAACAGCATAGAAAATACTGTCATCTTGTCAGTCAACTCAGCGCTGTATTTTCCTTTCATCTCCTTTGCAGCTGTCTTTGAAAATAAAACATAATACCTGTTTCACGATTTCCAGGAATGGATTATCTCTTCTGTGAAAATCCATCATTGACTTTTTGGATTAATCAGACAATGATATCTCCTGTTCCCAGAGATATACATAGCCAACTCCTTTGGGAATTCTAAAAGAACCAGTTTTTCATGTATTGGTTTTAAAGCTCTCTGTAGATGAGAGAAGTATCTTTTGGGTGTACCAAGTCTCATCTGAAAGCTGATGAGATGGAAACTGTAAAAATTGACAACTGATGCAATTCTAAATTATCAAAAGGGAAAAGTCTCAATGAAAAAAAAAAGTCCCATGGAAGATGTAAGGTTTCATAAATCCTCTCTCATAAAGAGAGCCTTGAAGTAGAATTCAAAAGAGAAACACAGTATATGAATGTGGTTTTGTTTCAATACTGATAGGTTAAAAAAGTCCTCTGTGCGTACTAGTTTACGCTCTGAATTATGAAAATATATGGTGAACATATAATTAGGATAGATACTGAAAAAGCTCAGAAATTGACAAATGCTTATGTATGCAAAAGGCTAGAAAAATCTGCAAATTCATTTTTATTTCTGAAGAATGCACTTCTCTGTGTAACTTCTTGTGGTGCATTGAAACAAATGGGCGGCACTATGTGTTTTCAGCTGAGATACTGTTATCCATTCATTTCTGGAAGAACTAAGACTGAGCACAAGTGCCATTACTATTCATCTCTATACTATTTTTTTTTTCCCCACAAATTGGCTTGGAATTAATTTCTGAGCAGCCTCATAAATAAACTTCACATTGATTGCTCACACTGTGGGATTGTGCAAGAAGTGTATTAGTGACATTTCAGGTTCGTGATGTCCAAATTTTGCATTGAGTCAACTTGTATCTTGGCTAGTTTTCTCTCCTCTTTACAGGCACATCTGAGAAACACAGAAAAAAAAAAAAAAAGAAAATCACAGTTTATGTAAAAAGCAGATATCAAAAAGTGGTTAAGAATCTTTAAAAGAGATCATTGAAAGAATGGAGACGCAGTGTGGAGAAAAGTGTTTAAAAAGTTATTTCCAGTGTGAAGAGAGACATTTTGTTTATACATTATTTACTAAAAGACAAAAATGTAGGGAATATACATGTAAAGATTTTCATTTTCTCCTCTTCCTTTAATTTTTATAAATTTTTGATAAGCTTAGACAGTTAGTACACAGACACACTATTTACATATTTACACACTATTTACATACTATTTACATATTTGCACATTTACATTTTATACATGCACAATTTTTCTTTTTTCGTTTTTCATTTTGCTATTTGTAACACCTGAAACATGAAAAAGTTTTTCAAAGAATAAGATTTTTACAGAGCAATCACTGTATGAAAGTTTTTGTTTATTTGCTTGTTTTGTTTTTTCAAGATTTTGCTCAATTTGAGTGTTTTTGTGATTATCTCTCTGCAATAATAGACAGAGATTCTCAATACTCTTGATACCAGCTGTGTTCATCTATACTTTATTCAACTTCATAATGACCAGAACCAGTCTGTTTTGGGGGCTGCACCAAAGAAGGAATTCATTTAAAAGATGTAGAAACGTCCTTACTTCTGGATCCGCACTGGACATTAGTATTGCCAGTAATTTACAGAATTTCAGTGGTATTGTATGAATTATTGCATTTTTATGAGTCAAAATGTTACTATAATTAAAATACAAAATATTTTGTGAAAATATAATTTCCCACAAAGCCATATTAATTGGCATCTATGATATCGCCTTCTCTTAGTGTGTATTAAAGAAATACTGCATTAACTGAACAGTTGTCGGTGCCAGAACTGAGGTTTGTGAAGACCAGGATAATAAATGGTTCATCCTATTTATCTTTTATGAACACTGGCATGAATATTGGCATTTTTCTATTTTTTTGAAACTTCCCTCCTGTTTCCAAACTTTTTTGGAAAACAATATTAGCAGTTTAAACAGAGACTTACTGAAGTCTGGCATGCAAGTTAACCTTTATTCATCAGTTGAAATGTCAAGTTTTAGTAGTTTTTGCTTAGTGGAAATTATTTCATCAGACTGAAAGCTAATGGATTGGCCAAAATCAAAACAGTCATGCCTGATTTTTTTTCTGTACAGTAACAGAGCAGAGAACGCACAGAAGTTGTTCTATATCTTCAATGTGTGAAGTTTTTGACCATTGTAAGAGGATCTTAGGGATATCTTGTGTTGAATTTAAGCTGAGTGCAAAACAAGATGGATAACAGTTTCAGACAGTTAGAAATGGTCCACAGTAAGTGGCAGGATATATTCAGTCTCACTCTGCTCTGGATCTTGGTGTGCTTAGTATTTTCATGACTTACTGACCTCTAGGAGAGAAGAAAGAACATTCTGTATATATTTACAGCTGAGGGGAAGGTAGGAAGAGAAATCAAAATGATGTTAACAAATGGAAGAAATGGTCTGAAAAAATAAGATTGGATTAAAAAAAAAAAAAGGGAGGATAAAATCTGGTAGTAACAAGTGTAAGAAAAAAAATCAGCCACACAGATAAAGGATGGAAAAAAAACAAAAGCAAAACCAACCAAACAAAAAACTCACAAAAACGACAAGAAAAACCCAGCAGGGTGGTAGCCAATTTTTAGAAGCTCATCTGGAGGTTTGGGTGAATCATACATTGAACATAAGTCAGCAATGTTCTGACGTTGTGGAAAAGGCTAACTTCACAGTGGGACGTATAAACAAGACAAGGCATATGAAATAATCCTTCTGTTCCACTTAACACTAGTAAAGCCTCAGATGGAGTTCAGTCTTGAGGAGTCCACTTAAAGAAAGACGTGAAGATATTGGAGCTAATCCAAAGAAGAGTGACGAAAATGATCAGAGGTCTAGAAAACATGACCTATGATGACAGAGTGAAATAACTGGATTTGTCTTTCCTAAAGAAAAGACTGGTGTAGGCATAAGAACAGCATTCATATGCAAAAAAAGGTTTTGCAAGCATGAAAGGAATAAACTGTTCCCAGTGGTGATGAATTGGACAATAAGCAGTGGGCTTATTCTGAAGCAAGAAATACAAAATATTGGAAAAGGTTAGATGGGAAACAACTTTATAGGGACAAGAACTGTAGAATACTAGAACAGACTGGCAAAGAAGATTGTAGAATTTTCAGAGCTAGATGTCTGTAAAAATGGATTAGACAAACAGCTGTCATGAAAGACAAATATACTTAGGAAATGGACTAGATAACCTCTTAAAATAACGTCAGGATGTTTTTCTATTACTCTACTACTTTATTACTTCTATTACTTACTTTCCTATGATATCCATAAAGTATGAATAAAGTCTCTGTTTCTCCCCTATGTACAGACAATGAAAAAAATGCTGAAATTCACATTTTAGTTTTCTATTCAGGCTTTATCTGATAGCGTATTTCCTGAACACATCTATCCTTTTCATACTACAATTAACAATTCTACCACTGACAAATGGAAAAGGTTAAGACTCTATCTGTTAATTACAATTTTTAGTTTTCCTAATCAATTTTAAGTCTTAATTTCTGTTTTATATTCATTTCTGCCAATGTACCTAATTTTCCATTTTTTATGAATGTCTTAAATAGCTGCTTTAATTTTTCACTATCAGTCAGGTTGTTTTCTAATCAATATGACTTTCCTTCTGGATTATGAGACTTTCGCTTCTTGACAAACAAGTGAAAATATTCTCAAAAAGTCGTAGTTAAGGTTCATAACTTTCTGCTTAAAATTATTTGTAGAAATGTATTCAAAATTTCTTTGATTTTTTTTTTGAATTTGATAGTATTTAAGCCCCATGTAACTCCATTTTGGATTCTCTTCTCCTTGTGTCTATGTGGTACTCAGTGCTTGGACTGCACACTATTTTAGTGTGCTGTAAGAATAATGATAGCATTGTAGAATGGCTTGGGATGGAAGGAACTTTAAAGCCCACCCAGTCCCACACTCCTGCCATGGGCAGGGCTGCCACCCACCAGCTCAGGCTGCCCATGGTCTCATCCAGCCTGGCCTTGAATGCCTCCAGGGATGGGGCATCCACAGCTTCTCTGGGCAGGCTGTGCCAGTGCCTCACCATCCTCTGAGTGAAAAATTTCCTCCTAATATGTAATGTAAATCTCCACTCTTTTAGTTTACAATTCTTGTCCTATCACTATCTGTCTATGTAAAAAGTCAGTCCTCCTTCTGTTTATATACTCCCTTTAAGTACTTGAACCAAAGACATTCCTCCCCTTTATAATATAACCCTTTCTTCCTACACAGTACATAGAGCTTTGGTATCACTGGAAAAGACTATCTCTTTGGGCAACATTAGCCACAAATTATGGAAGGAAACAAAATTCACTGAAAAGTAGAGAACCAGAATCTGAGAACATGCTGTTAAGATGTCACTAATCAATGTGTGGTAAGAGTAACACCAAAATGACCCTCAGTTTACACTGTATTTTGCTGAAGACAGGAAACAAACAGAAATGAAAATGCAAAGTGCAGAGAAAGCTACCTGAAGGCACTGGCATCGATACTTGAAGAAATAGTCTGTACCTTTCAACTCATGCGAGTAATGTAATGTGTGGACTAGATATTAAATCCAAAGTGGAAAGCCGATGATAGTACTGAAAACAGTTCAATACAAATTAAGTGCAGAAGTGAGGATATTTGCAGACTTTCCCCTCTGCATGCTGGAAACTTTGCCTTAGTACAGTCTGTACCTACAGGCACTGTCAGTTCTTTAATATTTACCGTGATGTAGAGAGTCTTGAAGATTTTTAAGGCCAGCCATCAAAGCAATTACAGTGTTACAGTTATTGCCAGGGTAGACATATATTACAAGAAGAAGAAAGCTTGAGTATTTTTTCTTCTGGTATTCAACGGCTCAGAAGCATGCCCCTAGGTGCATTGAGCTGGTAATTAGTTCTTTTTATGCCCTTTGGACAGCTTCTGTAGCTATGCAATACTTGAGCTAATCCTCAAAACTAAATGGAAGAGGTATGACTCAGTCTGAGATGGGGTGCTTTAGAGCCAGAAAGGCTGTGGGGGTCTTTGAGCCTTGGGGAACTCACCTCCCTGGCAAAAACACTGAACAAGCAAAACAAAAGGTGTCCAAATCATGACCCTGGTGTTTTTAATTGCAGAGGCTTTTCAGCTGTAGCCATTTTCTCTACCCAGGTGATCACCATCTTGTCTTGACCTCTTCTGCCACTTTCCAGGCTTCCTGTGATGGAATCCACACGTGAACAGATAGAGGCATGGGTTGAATGTTCTTGCTGTACATGGAAAAATATTCCCAGGCAGAGAATGCAAACAACAGCATCACAAATTTAGAGCATGGAAGAGGTAAAAGGTGAGATGTGTTTCTGTCTCATTATCATAAACCTTTCAAGCAAATGACCCATCTTACCTTCTCTCTCTTTCTAGTTTTTTTTGTTTGTTTGTTTTGTTTTTACGTTTTGTAGCCTTATGACATCTTTGCTTCATGTAATCTGAGCTTTCAGATTTTCAGTAGATATCCTTGTCATGGTAATCCTCTTGCTCCCATCCTATATACTCCAGCTCTCGAAAAATCATTAACACAACATACACAAAGAACCATTATGTAGATATTCACAGTTACAAATTTCAGCTTAGAAAAAATGGAGCTGCGGAATGGAAGAAAATGAAGTGTTACATTTTTGGCCACAGCGCAGAGTACATAATTGATTCACTGAGTTTTGCAAAAATAAGGAATTCATTTTTGTAAATATTCACAAAAAATGTTTTCTATTCTCTTTCTAGGCCACCTGACCCAAATTTTGCTTTGCCATAGTCCTTTGTGGCAGAAGAACAAAGGTTGTTAAATACTTAATTACCCAAATGGTACACATGGCTGATGGATTGACTTGGATCAACGCAGTTGTAATTATTTCACCACAGTGTGGCTGACTAAGATGGATACTTGGACTTCACTCAATGGTTTTCAACATTCCACCAGAAATAAACAGAGCACAGATTATTCTCAATATGTTTATGCATCACTAACTTATATTAGTTTTGGAAACGGTGAAATTTATGCCAATTGTTTGTAAAACAGAGTACAGTTTTGATTTTTTTTTTTTTGTCCCACGGCCCAGAATCAATATGTGTACAATTTTCATCCTCCTTACATTACGTACTATTCGTAAGAGCTGAGGCCAAGAAATAAATTGACCTAATTCTTTTTCTCCATCAAAATTGTGGGTTATTCTGTCTCTTCTACATGCATTTTGCAGAAAAAATTAAGAAATAAATTGAGGTCTCAGTTTCTTTGGACAAATATACACAGAGTCAAAAGTTTGGCTAAGAGCAAGGCAGGTGAAGATACTACCACAAAATTTGAATTTATATGCGAATATGACCTTCTACAAAGCCTAGAAATAAATAGGTGGGCACATGTGAGCTCCAGCCCCAGTGCAGTGCCTGTCTACAGGATGGCTCATAGTAACAGTGCCCTACTAATGACAATAAATGTCTCCCAGTCAGGAATCAGTCATGTAAAATCAGCTACATGTCCAGCAAATGACAAAGCTATTATATGTGAGCATTTCTAAATCCTTGTCTGCATATAGTTCTCTATTAGAAGTACCCTCTAGAAGCAATGATAGGGATACTGAAAAGACATGAAAACATTGATCTTTGTCCCTCCTTCCCTCCATGACTTCCAACCTTTAGTCTGAAAAGGATGATGAAAGTCTTGTTACCTTATGGATACCAACGTCTTCACTGTGGCTACCAGCAGGAGAGCTGTTACAGCGCTGTTTGATGGCAACACAGTTGAAGAAAATGCTTGACACGGATGTGACCAGAGAACTACAGCAAGATGTGAAATACAGGTTAGAATTCATTAATGTCTTTACATTTTTCAGCCGTGTGCTAAATTTTTTTGTAAAGAAGAAGCACATACAGATTAAAAATTAATGAAATTGAGGCTATTTTTTCAAAAATGCTTTTTGTGTATTAGTTTAAGTAAGGAAAAACATTAGTTTCCTGGAACACGTCAATGAATTCCTGACATAGGAAGCCCAATCATCTCTGTTTTGAAGACTATTTTTTTAATTGATTCATTTTATGTAATCTGAATGAGGCCTAACATAACTCTCACATCTACTGGCCACTCCAAACAAAGCTATTGTTCAATGTCACATGAATAAATAATTTCCATATAGTGGTTTTCTATTTACTTACCATGTTCCAAAAGACATGTTGTTTATGTGTATCGGGTTAGTTCGGAATCTGCTCTAAGTTAGCAATATCATGTGCTCCATATGTTTGTACCATTTTTTTGTTGCTGGGAATTCTTTATCATCAGGATTAATTCAAGAGGGAGTTGGTGTGCAAGAAACAGGAAAACACCATCTCAATTGGTTTGTACCCTCGTTCCCAGTCATCAGTGGTCTACTCAACTAGTCTAAACAGGCTTGAAGGCACAAGGGAGAAGAGCTATCTGATTTTGCTAGTAACATGCTTTCTCTGACATGCTGGATACAGGCCATGGGGTGAAGAAGTCAAACTGCATAAGAGGGAGAGGCAAGGAAAGAAGAGCTGACTTAGAAAAACAGGGAAGGTAGATGTGTACAGTCTTGGTTTTTATTACAATTACTAATTATACAGTAATATAAATATAATTAATATTACAATTATTGGTTAGAATTTCTTCACTTATTTCCCTCACTACAGTTGTACTTAAGTTACTTATGAAGTGTCCCTCCTAGTACAAACATGATTCAAATGGTCAAAGTTAATAATTATGGATGAAATAAGCTGGTGTTTTTAAATACCTCGTCTGAGTAATTATCACTCAAGCATTAGTGTAGTGATGTCTGACTTCAGTTTCAGGATAATTCCAGGAATTTTCTTTCTCTGAAGTTTTCTTAAAAGCCTGAGAATGTGTGTTAGTACAAATGTTTTAATTTTCCTTGGAAACCTGTGGGTTTTTGTTTGTTTGTTTGTTTGTCTGTTTTTGTTTTGTACAAGCTTAAGCCTCTTCTCAACACTGAAGTAAGACAGTGATAAGTAAATTAAATAGGAACAGCTGATACTGCTTAATACAGTTAGTTATTCGCTGTAAGTCATTATAAGGAGATACCATAGCCTCAGACATAGGGATTTGTAATTAGAAAAATATGTGGAGGCAATAAAAATATTCTTCGTGCAAATTGAGAACTATGGAAAGTATGGATGTTCATGCAGCATTGGTCCTGCGGAGTCAACATGCACGTATAAGCAAAAATAAATTATTGGGGTATTAGCTTGACTTGATGTCTATATGCCACTTTTTACAGAAAACAGTGTGGGTATTTAACAGTAAAGCTTCACTTAGAATCTACCCCTCATGGAGTAAGCCAGTGTTCCCACAGCTCCAAAACCTCTTATAATTTCTGATTTACAATGTGTCCATCTTTCACTACGTGCCCCTCCTGGTACTTTTTTCGTTTCTCAATTAATTTGGAGTCTCCCTCTATCGCTCAAAATAACTAGTTAGAGAACATATTAAGAAGTGTGCATTTCATGCAGAACAGATGAGTACCCATATCAGTAAAAACCAGAAGAGAATACAGACAAAATGAGTTTTTACTAGTGAGCTTTCTTCCTCTAATTTTCTGTTTATTGCATACAGAGAAGCAAATGAGAGGAATTTTATAATCTAAACATTATCATGTTTGATTAGCTTTTCATTGCAGCTTATTTGATTGGAAATAGTCATTTTCAGCAGAAATAATTTTGTATTGGAGTATATAAATGTTACCAAAATTAAATTACTACTGGTTTCCTCCAGCAATCAAGTATTTATTTCAGAAATACATAAATCTGTAAATGTGGATGAGAGCAAATAAATTATGGCTCAGATTGCAGACATTCACGGCAACTTTGCTGACTTAATCGAGGCCTTCAGTACTTACATCGAGCGCTGAGGGATTCCAGTAGCTACCACTCAGACTAGACAGAGAGAACAGGCTTACGCAAACAGAGGTGCTCAGTAGATGCACTGAGACAGAATTTGAAATTTTCTCTACTCTGGTAGTGTTGAGAACAGGCTGTAGCTCCCCTGCCTTAGAAGGAGTGGTATTACAAACCCTAAAAGCCATGCACATTTGCAAAACTTAGGGGAAGACTTTTTTTTTTTTAGATGTCCTTGCAACAGTAATCAAATTACTTTGTGCTGAATTTTCTTTTCTAACTCTCAGAAAGTTTTATAGCTGAACAGCCAACAGCATCAAGGGGTTCCTTTTAACAAAGAGCAGAGTGCAGAACTGAACCTTCATAATTGTTATTCACTTATTTGGTCTAAAATGTAATTTCCATCATTCTCATTGTTTTAGCCATTTTGTGGTTCATGAAAATCCTGGTAGCACTTCATTTGAGAGCTAATCATAGAAATACATCTATTCACAGTGAGACATTTGAGTGATGCTAAAGCCATTGAAACTTTTTTTGGGGGGAAGGGAGGGCAGGGGGGATTCTTCCTATCAGAGGGTGTTTGCTATTTAGCAAATCCTGGCAAAGGTAAACGGGCTGATGTGGAAGATGTTTATTTGTTAAAGTCTCCCACACTTCTAAAATCTCTTTATTTTGTCACTTGTTAGTACAAGATCCAGCCACAGACTTGACTGGTATTAATTTCCAGGTTATCCAAAACAAATGGAAAACAAAGAATTAAGGAGCAGCCATTAACACCCACACGACGCCTGAGACAGCCTGGGATTGTTACAGTGACTGAATGAGTATGCAAACATAATAACTGCTACAGAACTAACTGGAGGACCATCTAATCTGACCTTCTGTCTTCAGCTGAGCTGGTGCCAGCCATCTCAAATGAAGACAAAAAAATCCCTAACACAAAATTGTGCAATGCTCTGTTATAGAAGAAAATTTTCCCTGACTCCAGCTGTTGCTCAATTATGTCCTGAAGCTTGAGGATTAACAGTTCTGGTGATTTTTGTCCCCATCTGAGGAATTAAAAATGCCATTCTTACTCAGATTGATGGCTAATTCTTCCCTGTACCCTCCTCAGTGCTTTCCCTCATACCAATCTGTGACATTCAATGGCAGAAGCTATCACAGCATTTTAGAAACTCATCCCAATCATACTCAGCCACGGGCTGAAAAAGCACATTCTCTAAGCACATTCTCTCCCTGTGTGAAACTGAATTTATCTGCAGAGAAATATTAACTAAGCATCAGTTACGCTATCTGTTGGCTGCTGTCCCTACCTACATTTCACCCAGATGAAGACATTCTACTCTAGCCACCCTTGTCACGATCCATTATGGACAATGTGTTTGAATGGATAAGTGAGAAAGGAGATGTTGGCTCTGGTTAGCTGTTAGGTGCTGTCTAGACGGTGCAGTAGGTAACTGGAGTCTGACACTAACTACTGGCACGTATAACCAGCCAGGTGAGAGGTTGTGTGAGGAGTGCTGCGCAGCCCGTACCTGTGCTACCAAGTCTTGCCTGTTCAGGATAGATTGTTGTCACAGAAAGAAGCATTCTTTGGTATTTGACATTGTTTTCTCTTCACTGCTAGATATTAAGAAAATAGGTATCAATTAATGTGTTGGTCTGATGATTATATAAAAAAGGCATACTCACTGAAAGGAGTAGGAAAGAACAACTCAAATGCTAGTATGTCTTTGAGTTTCTAAGGAACCTTTCAGCAAAGTTTTTACTAGCTATAAAGGAGCCCATGATTCCTGCCTTGTATAATATTATTTCATTTTAAAACAGAGGCTAAATAAATGGGTAAGCTTTGCCCAAGTATTATTAAAATATCTGGAAGAATCAGCAGAGTAGCTACAATAACTGGTCATGGTATAAACAAAAGCTGATGCATTTTTATGGACAGAACAAAGAAATTAAGTATTTATAAAACATTTCTCACTCCCCAAGACATGACTGGTGCCAAATATTTTCCTACACTTGCTGCATCAGCAGGTTTCTGGCAGGTGCCTCAAGGAAACATTTCTGCACATTCTTTATTCCTGTTAGGAGACACTGTTCCTCAGACTGCCATTTGGGTTGTGTTTGGCAGCCACAGCGATTCACCAGAAAATGAAACACATTTCTGATTGTGTAGAGTACACTCAGATCTATACACATGATGATTTGATCAAGAGAAAAATGGTAGAAAAGCAAGGCCAGATGTTCAGAACCACTTTTGGAAGAGCCAGACTTCTGGCCTAAAACAAACAAACAAACAAAAATCCCATAGCATAAACCTCATGTCAGAGAAAGAAAATATGCACAGAAAATCACAGAAAGATTGAAAATATCACCGTACACCTCTGTTAGAAAATGTGGAAAGGACAGGTAATCTGAGAGCTAGTGTGCAAAAATTTCCTGTGTAAATGTTTGCAAATCTTCAGAAGAAACTGTGAAATAAAGAAGTTTGTTAACCTTTCCCCATCAAACATAGCTCTCACTTCTTCACTCAAAAACAGATGTTGAGTTTGGTCATAGCCATTGGGTAGACGGATTTTGCTTTCATTTTGAAGTGGGAGGCCAGTATTAGCTCTATCTGGAGGACAAAATATCTGAACGGCTGTATTACTATTAAGTTATTCACATATTTGGTAAGTGATTTTCTGACAATATGGAGGTGTACTTTCCCCCACAGCCAAAGCTAGGTATTTGTTTTCTGTTCCTTCTGCGGTGCAATGCACATTGTTTCTGAGCAGCCCTTTTTACCTAGGCTAAGAAAGACTGGTGTAGTAGAAATACAAAGGTGCCAATTTGCAAGCCATCCTAGTTTGATATGGACTAAGCTAGTTTATAAATGACTTTAAAATCTTCTGTCACAACTTCAGGAAAAAGGTCTCTGTTCTATTCTTTGCCCCCCCCACCCCCCAAAAAAAGAATGTTTGAGTAGAGCCCTGCTCATATTTCTTATAATAAACCTCAAATCTTTAAATGTTTTGTCTTCCTTTTTTTTTTTTCTAAAACCTTTTTGAACTGTACATTTTCAGAAGCCCTCCTGAACTTACAAAATCTTACAAAATTTAACCATGCTAAGTGCTCCCATCACAGATCCTCATGGTAAGGTAAGAAAAACCACAATCACTGTCCCTGCTTCTGCTTTTCTCTTACCAAACTCCTTTTGGTGATAACTCTGAGAAGAGTTAATAAGATTTATATTGTTACTTCCTTTCCATTCTTTAAGCAAACTTTCAGAGACTGTACTCAGAAAATGGATGTGCATTTTACTTATAGGCTGGGTCTGTTCTTATTCATCAACAAAGGTTGTCTTCAGTCAGAATAGTTTAGAGGGCATTGGTATTGATTGTCTGCTTAAGATGGATACATACCTATGGATCTGAAAATGTTTAGTACAGAGTGAAGTAACTATGTCAAATTTAAGAGTTTCATCAACAGATGGTGATGGCTTGGAAAATATTATTTGTTAATGTTAAAAAATAGCAGAATACCTGATTCTAAATTGTAAATTTCATTTTTACAAATATAGTGTAAGCCTAATGACAGAGAGGGTCTGCATATAATGCATCTTTGTCAATATAGTTTGATCTAAGTACTTCTAATTTTGATGAAATATGGTTGGCTCTAGCAACCTGATATGACCTGGCTTAACTCCAGGTACAGGTAGCCCATAAGTAAGATTACATTTGAAAAATAAAAAGGAGGATCTACTGTTAAACATGGAATAAAGCTTATTAAGCTTTTACAAATAAGGAATTTTTTTAACAGCAAAATTAAAACACATTGCAATTTGTTAATTTACTTAAAACATCATGTGACTGTACAGTTTCTACAATAGGTATATTGTTTTTATTAAAGATGATACTCTTTTATATTAAAAATGCACAGATAAATGTGGATAATGTTACTACAAATGTAGACAATTAAAAAAACACTCTAGACTTATTTGCTTATAACATTTGCTTATAACTGTGAAGAGATGTGGCAACAACCTGGTGGAGTCAACTACTATCAGCTTTCACTGGTGTGAGGGAATAATGCAGAGTCCTTGACGCAGCTGAGAGCTCATTGGACAGCCACTTACATTTTTAAATTCTTTCCTCTTAATTAAGGATTGTTAATCATTAATCTTAATTAATGATTAACAATCATTAATGTTGGTCATGAGCACATGGTAAATCACATTTCTGGGACATATAGAAAATGGGGATGTTCATGAAATTTTTTTTTGCCTGCTATCAAAGGGCACAGAGATGACACTGTTTGGGGGGACAAACTTTGACAGCATGCTTAAGCCTCTTTTACATGTCCTGAAAAAGGCTATATTGAGGAAATCACAGTAGCATCAACCAAATAATTGTTTGATGTCTACTCTAGTTTGTTTAAGGGTTAAACCTGGAGGAATGTGCCCAGCCTGCTTTACTCTCTGCCTGAGAGAAATCATTCCAGAGATGGCTAAATAAAAGATTATATCCATAAATGTGTAACTGTTAATGAAAGTCTTGCTGATTATTATTGTCAGTGGCCAGCCACGGTCACATGGGACATTTTGTCTGGAAGCTTCATTTGCCTGCTGAAGTCTCTCCATGCTCCATCCATTACCACCAGTACAATGTGGAAAAGAGGAGGAAGGAAAAAATAACTCAGACATATTTCTGTCTCAGATACTCACAAGAAAGGATGCATGAAAAAGAACACTCTACCTACCAGAAAAATGATTCTACAAATCAAGGTTCCAGATACAGATATTCCTCTCAAAGCCTACCTATGGAAAAGAAGAAGCCACTAGTTAACAAGCTATTGCTATAGTTTACATTCAGGGCAAGGATACCAACTATATGAATATGAATATGCATAAAACATGCAGAATTTGTTTTGCAAAGCCACATAGTCAAAAATGTAAATGCGTGTGGGTAAGCCAGTGTTGAGCTTGTTTACACATGAATAAATCCTAATTAGAGAAATGGAAAAATGTCTGAATCTAAATGTAAAAGAGTCTGTCCATAAGAGCCATGGGTGACTAAAAGTAATTAAGGCTATCAATTAACTAAACAGATGCGACAGATTAACCATGTGGTTCTATCTTTGATGTAATTTTTTTTGTTGCTTTGGATACAGTTGCAGTTGAAAGTCATTTAATATTGTCTGAGATACATCTGCTGTTATTTTGAGTTGGTATATTTCATGTTGCAATTGCATTTAGCACTGGCTGACATTTAGTTTGCATAAACAATCAAAAGTGTTTACAATGTAGAGTACTTGTTCAAGCAAGACACAGTACAGTGAAATGCATTCAAAATGTAAGACTTAAGATATGCAGATAATAAAATAAATTTTTCTACTTCCTTTCTAATTTGTGCTATAGATAGATTTAGATAAAAGGAAAAAAGGAATCACACTTTCATAAATAATAGTAATAATAATAATAATGATAATAATAATTCAAAGCCCCAAACAAAAATCTAGCCACTTTTTTTCCACATTATTTTATTTTTCTTTACAGGGAGGACTTTTGCTTTTGTTGTTTCCAGCCCCAAAGAGCTCAAATGTGCTGAGTTTCTAGGAGTTACCCTATTCCACTACTTCTCCTCCAAATGAAAGGAAGAAAAAATGCCAGTCTTATTCAATGTCATTAATTGGCTTTGGAATTTCTTAATTATGACCACTTCCTGCTCGTCCAGAAGCTGTATGAAGCAAGTCACTTTTTGCATTAGCATGTTTCAGTTATTTCTTTTATAGAATGAAATGAGCCAGCAATGTGCCATTATGGCCAAGGAGGCCATCAGTATACTGGGCTGCATTAGAAAAAGTGTTGCCAGTGGGTCAAGGAAGGTCATCCTACCTTTCTGCTTAGAGTGGTGAGGCCTTACACGGAGTGCTGTGTCCAGCTGTGGACTCCCCAGTACAAGAGAGACAGGGAGCTATTAGAGAAAGTACAGCGGAGGACTGTGAAGGTGATGGAGGGACATAAGCATCTCTTTCATAAGGAAAAGCTGAGAGATCTGAGACTGTTCAGCCTGGAGAAGAGGACAGTTATTAAGGGAAGACACTTATGAAGCTTAATGTTAGTCCTGGGAGCCTTATCTCCCTAGATTAATTCCCTGAGAGCAGTGACACCTCCAGAGGGCACCTGTTCACTTCAGACAACCCCCACAGGAGCCCTTTTCTCTAGATGGACTACAGGAGTAATCCTAAGGAAAAAGACTTAGGTTATTGTTTGCTTTTTTTGTTTTACCCACCCCAGATGTTGTATGCTCATTTATTTCTCATACATTGAGAGTATGGAATTCAGAGTCATACCACAAATTAGGTCAGCTAGCACTGCTAGAAGAAAAAAGCCTGAAAGTACTAGGTCATCTTGTCTATCCTCTGCTTGCGTGGGATTGTTTCCCACAGAATTCATGGATATGCCACCCATAAAGTCAGCAACTGAGTCTGAATCACACAAACAAGGGGGGAGGGAAGTTGTGTAAACTGTGGAGTATAAGAAGACAACGTTTTCTCCTATGTTTTAAGGACATGGCTTGAATCTGATGATTCCTAGCAGCTGTAAAGCCTGAATATTTGAGAATTTTTCCAAGTAGCACTGTAGCTCTATATTGTCTCCTTTTATGCTCCCAGAAAAGGAAATATCTTCAAGAAAAAAACAGCTTAGAGAAAATTTCAATATGCTTGGTGTAAAATTACCATACTCACAGCTATAAAAGCACCCAGCTTGCAAAGCCTTTAGGTTTGGGCTGGCTTTACTGTTTTTCTGTGAGAGAAAATGTCTGTATAAGGAGCCTCATTCTGCTTGAACACCAAGCTGTAGATTCTAGGTATGATATTGAGAGATGAGCACCAATAAAGTCAGAACACCAGCATCAAAGAAGCAACCACTTAAAGCTACCTCTTGTCTTTCAGCTCACACATGGCTGTTCAAATGAAACTCACTAGTTTTGGCAGTATTCAAGGCATTCAACACCTATATGCTATTTTCAGAGTCACTATCATAAATTAAATCATATTTTCTATTTTCTGTCTCTCTCGGCAAAATTAATGATTTCTTATATATTTAAAAATACATTTCATAGTACTTGACTGAAATATTTTCTAGGTAGGATACAACTTTTTCTGAAAAATTGAAATTAACAAGTGTGCTTACAAGCTTTTAAGTCATTTTAAAAGCTATTAAAACTGAATCACTTATATGCATACACAACCATGAAATAATTTTTAGTGTAGAAATTTGGGTTAAAAGGAAGATAGAAGGATTATATTTTGTAATATCAAAGTCAATGTATAATTAGGAATGTCTCTATTGCTACTGATTTTACATAGAAGATTCTAAACTACCAGATTTGCCAAAAGAGGCAGAAAATCTAAAGCAGATCTATATATTACAAAATGCTGATGTAAAAATTGAGTTTAAATCAGTTCAGCTAATTACTTACTAACTGTATCTATCTTGGGTTTCAGAATAGCCATCTGTCTGTATGTTTTTCAAGTAACTACTTTTTTAACTGGAGTAATATTAACAAAACCCATATAGGTCCTTAAACCCTTATGGTCGATGTTCCACCATAAACTTTGGATTATAGTAAGCTTTTCTGGAGAAGGGTCAGAGAAGCTTTGGGCCAGCAAGGAAGAACTTTTCAAATTTTTATGGGGAGAATGAAGTGGTAACTTCACTTGCATTATATATGATATAAAACAATTTACTCTTGACAGACCATCAGTCCTGTTGCAGCTCATACTGGGGAATAAAAGCAGTTTTTCTGTCTTTAGGTTTTCTTCTCATTTAGCTTAAAATTTCTCTGCAGGATGGTCCTCCTCTAGTGCAACAAGATCCTTTCAGTAGTACAAGAATACACATAATAGTGACAATGAGGAAAGTAATCTTTCCTCCTTCCACTTCTCATTTAAGAGGTAAGTTAGTTTTGAGTGATGGCGCAGATATTCTTGCATCCAGTTCTATTCATGCCTGTGAAACTGTTTACTTGCCCTTTAGAAAATAATGGCCCCCAATGTAAAAACAAAGTTGATCTTCCTCTGTGCCAAATTCGTGGTCAGCTGTCACTTCCTCATGAAATCCATGAGAATTCAGCCCACCATTAGTCTCAGAGCATGAAAAAGTGGAACGTTTTCTACAAATAACTATGTGTGCCATGCGGTTTGAGCTCTTCATGTAACACATCACAAATTCTGGTAAGGAATGATGTCCAAATAAATGATAATATTCCCTATGCTGTTGTGTTCCACACACAGTCAACGCACTTTTGGGAGATTATATAGCATATTTCTAGAACTGTCCACTCCCAGGACTTAGATCAAGTATTTAAGACTGTTTTCTTTCCTTGCTAAGAATGTAAATTAAAATTGCTGTAGAGTCTTTTTACATATTATGAACGTTAAGCATAAAGCCAAATGGCCTTAGGTTTCCAGGAAACAATCCCGCCTGTTTTCTGACCAGAAACTCTCATGTTTGACTTCTACCCGAAGGCTGGAATTAAGTATACATTATTGTGTAATGTTTAGGAATTGAAGACTTATAAAACACAGTGGGCAAAATCAGCTACAGACAAAGGCATTTTCAGAGGGTCCTGTCTCACAGATAACAGTGCTGAATCCATCACTCAACTGTCATGTTGGAGAGAAAAACAGTAAAACATTATTTTGATTTCCAGAATAATAGATCTGAGGAATAAACTGTCTTCTGGAATATCAAAAGATTTTGAGAATGAAAGACATGAAGTATAATCTCTATTGACTTTGTGTAGCTGGGCCAACTTGCTTCAACTTAATGTAGTTAAATCCTGGTACGTGTTTAAAACTACTTTTGCTGACAAAATTAGATGAGAAACCTTCTGGTTCTTACACTGAACATACTGGCACAGTGCCTTTTACAGTAAAAATATTTCTGCATACACATTAGGTTTTTATGTAAAGCGTATTGTTTATACTTCATAATTTGATTTAAGTTAGTAGAAATTTTGAAAAAGAACATTGTGCTCAGTTGAAACAGCAGTGGAAGATTTTTTGAATTATTTGTTTCTGTTCTGCAACCTAGTGTGTGTTAGAAAGCTTCTTCCATGTTTAAGAGCTTTGCGGGCCTCAGTACATCAATAGAACCACGCGAAAAACATTCCTTCCAAACAGCACCATAGTGCGATCTGCTTCTAATTATTTCATCATGTATTCATTTGTCTTTCCTTTTAACATCTTTTCCTTACACATTTGTGTTTGTGCATGAAAGCCATTTTATAGTTGGTGTATTGTAGAGTCATATATTTCACAACAGCTGAGGAGATGTGTAACTGAAAATATGCTGAAAATTTCTGTGTAGTGGAGGCTGCTTGCTGTTACCCAGCTAAGAGTGTTTGTCCCTTGCAGAGATATTAAGAAACCACTCAGTGAAGCAATGTTGAGCGTGCCAAGTTCATGTTAGATGCAGGTACAAAAGGTGGGCTTTGGTCCTCCTACAAGATGCATCTATCTTCGGTTAGTCATTGAGGCTTCCTGTGGAAACGAAGATGGAGGCATCTTAGAAGGGCCATGCATTTTAGATGCCCAACTTATGATGGAATTAACTGTTCATTAGAGAAGGATAATTCTCTCCTGTGATGGAAAAAGGAGCCGAGACGGACTAGTTTAGGCTAGACACCTAAATTTTAAACTGTTATGTTAAGGAGAGACAGATTTGCCTCACCTGGTCACAGTCATTTAGTTGTGATTTTTGCCCTTGTTTCCTTACTCAGACAGTGAGTATTTCTGGATGAGGCCCCACTGATTGTGCTGTAGGGTAGAGACAAGTGATCTCAAGTTGCTACCTCAAACAAATATAGTAAAATAGATAATAAAAATAAAAGCACACATTCCAAAGTAGATTAGCAAGTACTTCCAGAGCATGGAAAACTAAAGAAAGTAGGAGAAGCTAAGCCAGAGACAGAAAACAACTCATACACTAGAATTACTGGAACTTTTTGCCAGTAAAGAATGAAGCTGCATGGGACAGATTCATGCTGCTCTAGTGACTGATGCCAAGTGCAAGTCTGGACTCCTTAGCAAGCAGCTGACCCAGATAAACAATGACCAAACAGAAGGCTTGCTTGCATGCATTTGTATGTCTGGCACCTGTGAGGTTTGACAAGTGCTGCAACAAATACAGTTTCTTCCCCAGCTGGCTGCAATTTGGGATGACCTCTTCCCTGTGCATCCCCAGCCTTGTCCCCTGCACTGAAACTGAGCACTGCTGGAATCTCCACGTGTCCCCTTCCTTCTGCAGGAGGCTGTGGGCATGGCCAGAACTGCGGTTTGGGGATATTTCATTTCTTGGAAGGAGCTGGGAACTTGAAGGCATTCACTGTGCTTCTGGGACACTGCAAACAGCAGAATGAACCTGGCTGAAAATGGGGCCACTTGGGAAAATTTGTCTCGTTCCTGAGTCTTTTTAGGAGATCTCAGTACACCTGCACCACAGTGGGCTTTCTAAATATTAAGTAAAGATGCATTATTTCATATACACATATGAATTTTATACAAATACGTATTTTAGAAGTATTTCTTCTGAAAGCACTTGCTCTTTGAACGTATAGACGGCTAGACCTCAAAAATGATTTAAGTGTTTTTCTTAAAATCAGGCCAAATGTTTTCAAGACATCTGTTTTTGGTGAGAGCACACTGATCGTTTTGTAGAGTATTTATATATATCTTGATACTTACACATCTTTTTTTTAAAGAAAATATTTATTTTGTGGTTTCTGAATCAAGCAACATTAAGGATGTAAATAATGAAAGACTGGACATTCCTTTTTCAAGGTTTTTTTTTTTTTAAAGTTAGGGTAATTATTTGTGGATCTAGACTTAGATGTAAAATGAATTGAATGGAGTCAAGTGTAGGTGGGTGCCTTCAGACATGAAAAAAATAAAGATCCATTTGTTTGGGAAGGATTTTATAGAATTTCATTGACAATTAGTTATAAGCCTGAATTTCCTTCAATGAAAGTTAGTATAAATTAAAAGTATTTCAGCTGAATTTAAGACAAATACAATAGTTAAACTGTATAGTGTAAGAATAATGAAGCCTTTTTCATATGAGTTTGTAAATTTCATGTGAAGTGCACAGCCTTGTGAAAGTTCAATCTTTCTTTGGCAACTGGTTTGTCAGAGGATTTTTGGTGGACAGAGGAAACAGAAGAGATTATTTGTCATTTTCTGAAGTGGGTATGTTTTGAGTTGCCTTTGTAATCCTCAATTTGTCCCAAATTTGTCAAAAATATTTTCCTAGTTTTGCCCACCCTTGAAATGAACTCTGGCTGAATTTATGAACTATAGACTGATTGTCAAGTTAATTGTCTCTTCAGGTTCCACAGAAATTTTACTGTTTTCTTTCAAACCATACAAAATTCATGATTATGGTTGAATATTACATTGAGTTTTTGGGTTTGCATGATCCCAGAAAATCAAAGCTGAACTCAGTGTGTGAACCCACACTAAATCACACGTATCATACACACGTAAAAAACCACCAGAAAATATATTGAGCCCGGGGGATTCAAAACTGCCAAAGTTCTCATAACTTCAGTACCCAAAAAAGAACGATACTACAGCACCAAAAAGTTCATGTTGAGAGAATGATACTATTTCTAAAAGCAGTGAATTGTCACGTTGCTTTGGGAAAACATACTTTTGGGAAAACATATCATCATGATACCCTGTACATAGACCATTCAATCATTTAAACTCAATCAAAAAAAAAAAAGGACAAAAACACTGTAATTTTTTTTCCTAATCTATAAGGAATCTAAATAATCTAAATAACAACACATAACCAAAGGCATGAAGAAATGTTATACTTAGGTACATTAAAAAGCTGGATTACACAGAAAATCCGGATCTTTAGCTTTTAAAACTCACTGAAATCTGTAAAAATCTCCTGAATTCCTGCATGAAGTAATAAAATAGCCACTTCTCCTGTTTTAGGAGAATGTAGATGAAAACTTAAGTTTTAGGGAGTGGCTTAGTCTCTTAGAAAAGGTGAGCAGTTTTGAAGATATTTTTTAATGTGTTTTACGCTTTGCATCTTACATATTTTGAATTCAGCTTAATGAAAATGGCCAGCCTGTAGTAACAGTTTGATAGTCCCTTTTACATCACAAACAGGGCAGAATATTTCAGCTTAAGAAATTCCACTTGGATATTAATAACATTTCAGGTTATTGCTTTTTTTTTTTTTTTTTCAACTTTCATACTGCTGAGAATGGAATCAGTCAGAGAAATTCATGAGTAAAAGAATTTAGTGAAAGGGAATGTTCATCATATCTGTAAGAGACTCCAAACAATATACAAGAAAAAATGAGGGTCATCATTCATCAAGTACTTTCAATGACATGGAAATAAGTACCATGTTGATGAACAGCAAATAAATACTCATGCAGTACTTTCGATGCATGTGAGGTGGTTGACATCCCACTGCTTTTCTTTGCTCATCAAGTTAGCATTTGGATGGCTACCATTTGCAATATATAAAAACAAATAGATCAAGCCACTGGGAAGGTGTTTGCAAATACTTTCATCTGTAACAGCTGCTTGAATTATTATGTTCATTCAGATCCCACGGTATGTCCTCAGCCCTGGCTGAATTCAATGGGAATTTTGCCTACACCATTTCAAGTACTGTAGGATTTGGCTCTTTTCTTTTTCCTAAGATACACGATATGGGAAGAAAATCTCAAACTGTAAAGACTTACCAAAAAATTTCATGTTACTTCGAAGTCATTGTATTTTATTTAAGAGAATCTCTCTGCAGAACTGAACAGTATGTAGAAAATTTTGGCACTAATATTCTCCAGATTTTCAGAAAAGAAAAAACCCTCAGAGCTGATTAGCAACATATTGTTTTAGTTTGAAAATACACTAATCAATCATTTGCCATCTTTCAGGCAATATTTCCAAACAGCTAAAGTGTACTCATATTTCTTTATAGCATGTATAAGGGTGTAAATGCCCAACATGGAAGATGACAGGATTCAAATCACCCAATATTCACTGACAGGCACCTGGTGAAAACCATTTCCCTGCACTCCTAAGGGGAAGGGGAGAGGTGGGCACCTGCCAAGGGTGATCTAGTATTTCATGTGTTCAAATTGTTGGGTTGTGGCAAAACTCTTCTTTCTTGTCTGTCAGAAGGAGAGCCTGGTTTGGCTCTAGCTTCAGCTAGGTACTCCAAATTCAAATAAAACTATCCAGTCAGCCCCAAAAAGTAGAAGTGGCTGGGGCCACTTCTACTTTTCTACTTCCTAGCACAGTGGAAAACTGTGCTAGGACACCTATTTTAATCCAGCACACTACTGAATTTTTTGTTCCTCTTCCCAAGGCTCTTCAGTATCTCCACTGCTTCCTAAGCATTTCAGCCAAAGAAGCCTTCACCACAACTATATCTCTTTGCTAGTAGCTGCCATCCATACCGCAAATAGTGCACTGCTGGCTTAACCACGAAATAACCATTCACAGACATTGCACACATTTTCTGACTTCAAACTTGCTTAGAGCTGGCCATGTTTTCACTCATACGTTTTTTAAACAAAATTTGTTTTTCATCTGGGTGGTCTTTGTTCATATTCAAGCGTAAATGTATGAATTAGATATTATGTTCATTTAATGGCTATTTATGTCAATATTGTATTTATGTTATATAGGTATATGTGACAGTGTGACATGCAAGAGAATGAAGAATTTGCCTGTACGATGTTAACTATTCTTTAAAGTCTGCTACAGGTTACTGAAATCCATAAAATACACATTTCAGTAATGCTTACAAAGAGGAATGTACGTGAAATGTAGCCTATATTCTTTCCTTCTATCTTAAAGGACAAAGATAGCAACAAAAAGACACATAAAACAATGAAGGGTCAATAATTTAATTTATATTAATCAGTCTAGTTGGATTTACTCTAATATGACCACCGTTCTCATTTGGTTTGAGGCTTGGGTAAAATATTGGTTTCAAATTTTTAATACTTGTTGATCAATTTCAGCTATCAGTACCTGTAAATAATGAGACACGCCTGTAAAGATGGTGTTCTACTTTATGAGAGAGAAGCTTATGTTTCCATACCTCCTTCTCTTTGCTAGTATACAAACCACCCAAAAATAAAAAGTCTGAGATGCCTGCAGCGCTTCTATTTAGTGTGATAATTAGTTTGAAGAAGGCTGCTTCTGTTTCAGCTATGGTAAGAGTAACAGTGACAGTAAACAGGAACCCTGTTATTTCTACCTTTATCTCCCATATCCCTCCTTTAGCTCTCCACAGTTCCCCACCCTGGGATTAGGCAGGGACAATGACTTCGATGATTGCTTTGTATGTGTGGTCATGCATCATTGCAAGGCCAGACCTACAATTTAATAGAATATGCATTCTATGTACATATATTATACATATAATGAAAATTAGTTTATTTTTTCGGATTTGTTTAATGAATGCAAAATGAATCCTAGAAGTCAAGCACTGGCATTTTATCCTTCTACAGACTGACTTCTAATGACAACCTAATTATTACAGTTACATCATAATGAGATTTATTGTGTCTCTCTTGCATGTTCAAATGTAATTGATCTCCACATTTAACATAGTAAATATAATTCTGTGAATGATTTAATTTCTCTGCAATCTTTCTATTTTTAAATGTATAAAATGGACTTTTTTTGTAATTTTCTCAACTCAATTTTCTCATGTATGTTTATTTTTTTCTAGTTAAAAAGATGATTCTCTACAGAAAGTATTCCTTATAGAAACCAATTTCCATTACTGCATGGTGGAAATATCATTGGAAGCCTTCTTATGAAATGTTAGAATTACAGAGCGTGGGCTTTTCATATTTCTTTGTTTTATTCTTTGCAGAACTAGAGGGTCATTTCCAAACCTACAGAATACTGTCATAATTCCCCAAACCCCTCATTTTTTGTAACACTGTCACTGTTACCATATATATTATGTGATCAAAAGATTCTTAAAATAGCTAATGATGTATTTATTTCATAGGATATGAAATATTTCAATAATTTTTCTGGTAAATCAAGTTGATCTGTGAAAAGGTTTTCATCAAAATATAAAGGCCTAGAGCATAGGCCTTATGAGGAGCGGCTGAGAGAGCTGGGATTATTCAATCTGGAGAAGAGGAGGCAGGGGAGATTTAGGCTGGACATTAGGAAACACTACTTCTCTGAAAGAGTGGTCAGGTGCTGGAATGGGCTGCCCAGGGAGGTGGTTGATTCACCGTCCCTGGAGGTGTTCAAGAAACATTTAGATATAGTGTTGAGAGACATGGTTTAGTGGGGTTATTAGTGGTAGGTGGATGGTTGGACTGGATGATCTTGTAGGTCTTTTCCAACCTAGCTAATTCTATGATTCTATGATAAATAGACTAGTTCAACAATGCTGACTAGGCCTAAAAAGACCAACAGAACTCACAATAAGCCTGTTATAAAGAAGTTATACTATAAATCCCTTTTGGGGACATTATGGAATAAAAATGACATTCTGAGCATTTGAGCAAAAGAAAGCTTTTGATTTTGTCCCAAATGTCATTAAAAAATTTTAAAAGGGCATTATTTGTATTGCCAAAGTGCATCATACTAACGCACACGGGCAAGGTTAAGGCTACCCTGGATAAAGGTGTAGATATTTGATAATTACAAGATGAATGAAGCTAAGAGAGATGAATGGTGATTACATTCCAGATGGCACTTTCTTTTATATACTAATAATTCTTTTATTTGAGTAACTAATACATTAGTCAGTACATAGATATTAAGATTTTTTCTCCTCAGAAAAATCTATTTTGATGAAATGTTTTCTTGAATTTCAATTAACATCACCAGAATCTCAAAAGACCATTTTCAACATAAGAAAACTTATTTCTGATTTTTTTTATTTTGCTCTTAATTTAGAAACTCAAGAATTTTTTTTCAGCCAGTATTATTTCAATGATATTTAAGAAGACCTGTCAGCAGTAGTGGTTTTGCAAGATGCTGACATACAGTAACAAGACGTAGCTGGTGAAAGCTTTCATTTTAGTTTTACAGAATTGCTGCTTCATGCTGATTGAAGCAGCTTTTCTTTTTCTATTACACAACATTCACTGCTTGAATTATGTTTAAGCCATTTACATTTTAACACAGGTGATACATGAATGGAAATGAACTTCAAAAGAGCAAAACCTCCCACAGTGTGGGAAAGAATCCAGCTTTCATCAACTGTACAGCCAATTCTAGTGAGACATACCGTGCTAACTCAAAATTAATTCAATATTTGTTGTAGATGTTATAAAATTACTAATCATTATTCTGTAGTTAGGGCTGAGTTCTCTACATTCAGAGACTTGAAACTCGTTAAAATCTACAAATGAAACTTGGGGACAGAAAAAAAACGCATAAATATCTCTTAGGAAAATACAGACTGCTTGAACTAATATACATGTTTTACTGGGTTAAAATAGTCCTATGACTGAGGAAAGGAGTGGAAGCCTGGAGGTGTTCTGCTGTCTCCTCAGTCCTGCTGCAGATTGAAGCCATGCATATCATTCAATTATGGATAACACTGGATTGTCACAGCACATTTCTACACATGTTAAAAGCTGAAAACCCTGTGCAATCACCAAAGCACAGCAGAACAGAGTGGGAGCTGTTAGGGCCACCCAAATGGAAATAAACATATAAAGCCCCAGCTGACTGCTGCTGAGTATTGCAGAATCATAGAATGGCTTAGGTTGGAAAGGACCTTAATGATCACCTATTTCCAATCTTCTGCCATGGGCAGAGTTACCAGTCACCAGATCAGGCTGCCCTGGTTCCCATCAAACCTGACCTTGAATACCTTCAGGGATGGGGCATCCACAGCCTTTCTGTGCAGCCCGTGATAGTGCCTCACTGTCCTCTGAGTAAAGAATTTCTTCCTAACATCTAACCAAAATCTCTCCTCTTTGAGTTTAAATCCATTCCCCATTGTCCTATCACTATCTGATCGGGTAAAAAGTCAGCCCTCTCCTGCTTGTAAGCTCCTTTCAAGGGCTGAAAGACTGCAGTGAGGTCTCCCTGGAGTCTTCTCTTCTCCAAGCTAAACAAGCCCAACTCCCTCAACATTTCCTCACAGAAGATGTAATCCAGCCCTCTGATCATCTTTGTGGCCTCCTCTGGATCCACTGCAACAGCTCCCTGTCTTTCTTGTGTTGGAGGCCCCAGGCTTGGACACAGTACTCCAGCTGGGCCTCACGAGGGCAGAGTAGAGAGGGACAATTCCCTCCATCTCCCTGCTGGCCACCCCTCTTGTGATGTAGCCCAGAATACTGTTTGCCTTCCTGGCTAAACGTGCACACTGCTGGCTCATGTTAAGTTTTTCATCTGCCAGGACCCCTAAGTCCTTCTTGACAGGGCTGCCCTTAAGGACTTCTCCCAGCATATACAAGTTTCTGGGATTGTCCTGACCCAAGTACAACACTTTGCACTTGGCCTCATTGAATCTCATTAGACTCTCATGGGACTACTTTTCTAGCTTGTCCAGGTCCCTCTAGTTGGCAGAGGAGTCCTTAAATTTTCCTTCTAGAGCAGCAGGGCAAGAAAGCAACTGTGCCTAGGGGAAGGATTTCCTTATCAAAACACCTTGCTTCTGTCACAAAAATTATCCCCATTATTTTTTAAACAGACAAACAAACAACAACAACAACAAAACCCCACACTATTATAGTCAGAGTTTTTCATAGGACGGAACTTAGGGCATCTGTAAGCTGCCCTTAGCCCCTGCGGGCACACGTCTGAGAGCTGTTTCTTCTGTTTCCAGTAAGAAAATCACAATTACTGATAGTGACTGCTAGTACTTGTGCCTCTGTCCTCACTTGTGGCAAAAAACCATACTTTTCCTGAGCTAGAAAAGAATGAAATACACTTTTATTTTATAATATAGTATAAGAAGTGGATGAGAAATATGAAGAAATGTGGGGCTGAGATAACTACGGAATTATTTAACTTCATGGAGCGAACCATGGGCATTTTCTTTATACAGATATGATACATGAAGAATATAAATAAATAGAGTATGAAATATACCTATTGTTTCCTGCATATATAAATGGAATGTATAAATGAGCACAAACATATATTTCTGTCCTAATCCTAATAAGATCTTTCAAGAGGATCTGCAGTCCTCTAATATTCTGTTGTTTGTTCAGAAAATTTCAACCACCAGGTTCTTACCTTCAAGGTATAAATAATTACAGGAGGCTGGAGACAGGTGTTTAGAAGAATTCAGATTTGAAACTCTTCAAACTAGAAAGTGTTTCTGATGAGACAGCAACTTTTGTTTGCTTTATGGCTTTATCCTGAAAGAGATCAGAAAGATGTTGAGGATTGTAAAGTATGTATTTATAAGGTTATTCCATCTGATTTAGCATTTGACAAGGTGTATAGAAGTTTAAAATCCCCCTACATACTTTGAACTTCTGAGTGAAAGACAAGAAGTCTTTTCTCTTTGAGATGTAGTTTCTCAGTTTACATTAAAGAGTTCAACAAATTCAGCAATGCGGAATAATACTTTGTTGGTTTTTTTAATCACAGTATGTCCAGTAACTAGTTCCAACCTGAAAGAAAGAAAAGAAATAAAGATGTAATTTTATGGTGACCAGAAAGTAGATCATATGAGGAACCTCATGTCTGATTTTTTCTGAGCCCAGCCAAATGATATGAAATATTTGGTCTGCTATCAAAAGCTGATGCATCAAGTTCTTATCACACAAGTAATGTCAGTATCATAAGTTATAATTAGATTAAGTTCTAGAATGTATTAGCACATCCATAACAAAAATCATTGATCTAAATGCTCAAGCCATTGAAGATTCAAGCCCCGATCAGAATTTCATGAAGTCATTTTTCCTGTTTGTCTGAGAATATTTGATCTGAATAAGTAGCTCAGTTCTTTGTCTGTAAGAAGAAGCTTTGTTTATAGCCAACTTTTACTTTTCAGAAGACACCTCATAGTTTTTCTCAAAATCTGTATTTTGGCCAGATCACAGTGCACATTTAACAGTTTCACTTAGTGCTTTAAAAGAACATTCAATTGCCACAGGCACTGGCAATCAAACATGTGGCATATGGTTGTTGTAAATTTATCTCGATGTACCTAAAATTGTGATGGTTCATGAAGCACCAACCAAGAAACCACTGATAGTTTTCTTTCATGAAGGGAATTCAGTCACCTTAGGATCTGCAGGTAGGCTTATCAACATTAATTCTCTGAGGAAACAGCACACGCTGCCTTCTCAGTTCTGCCACTTTGGACACTAACTCCTAAGCCATAGCCTCTTGTGTGCTCAGGGATTAGAGGCAGAACTCTGGATCAAACTGTGGTACAGCAGCTTGGGTTTACCTTGACATGCAGGTCACAGGTCATACCGTGCAGCTGCTGGGTACAATTGTGTTGTTTAACAAAGAAAAGAGAAAGCTCAGGCAAGTCTTGTTAGAAACCATACTTATGCAGCTGCATGCTGAAGGCTTTTCATACCAAGCATGCAGCCATTACATTGCTCAACATACAAGGGTGTGCAGAAATGCAATTCTAATTGTATGACCCAGACAGTAGGGTCCTGGACCTTTGTCAATGAAAATTTAGGTTAGTTTAAACGAACAGGGAAAATTTATATTAAATCATAAAGCACAAGGACTGTCTCAGTACTGACTGTGCCAGCAGTTGAATTCATCTACTCCTCTTTACTTATCCTTGTGCCTTGAAAATTATCCAAATTCAAGTAATATTGTCACATCAGTTTCTCCTAGTCTGTTGTAGCCAAAAGATGATGTGTTTATACAGACATGTGAAAAACTGAAAGTTGTGTTGGCTTTTTTCTACTAAGATGTATCAGAAAGCATTCACATGAGCAGCTCACAAGGCAGATCACAGCAGAAATCTGCAGCAAGGATTTCTGAGCAGTCACATCTGGAGCTGAAGGCAGTAACCTGTTCAAGGCAGAGCAGCTGGATCTGGAGTAGTCTACAGCTTCACATGATGAGACTAATGCCTCTGCAGTGCCTTGCACAGTCAATCAAGATGCATCCCTCTATGCAAGACATTTGAAGCATGAGCACTTGGTTTGTATCGGAAAGTATAAATCTGCAAAACATCAGTGAAGACAAAGAACGAATGGGGAAAAAAGTAAGATGGGGAATGCTGTGAGAGCTGCTGTACTGTGAAGACAGCACTAATCACAGTCTGCTTCACCTTCTAAGTAGGAGAGAGCACCCTGAAACTGACAAGAAGTTAAGAAGACAGTGTAGTAAAGTGTACTTGATTATCATTAAATTGAGAAAATGCCTTTCCTTTGTAACCTCCCTGCTTCTTCTCACATTCTAAAACCTCCCAGGCAGGATAGAATTAGTTGCTGTTTGGTCTGACTGGATTTTCTTGTTCTTTTAGGAATACATACAGGTAGGATCTCTCCCAAACAAGCACAGAGTTCCTCTATGTCTCTTACCTCTGCTGTATGAGATTAGAGACAAATCAAATGGATCCTCTTCTCTCTTCCCCTTTAATATCAGACATACTGCAGACTTCCAGGCTAAATGCCTTGGTTCTAGATCAGTCTTGAAGAGTAAGGGTCAGCCCATCACACTCATTGGTTCATTCTTTGAGATCACTGGGGCTTTCACGCAATACTTACATGAGATATGTACATACATAGAAAGCTGTTTATTTTGCTGAATATTGACCATTAGGAAAATCCTTGATTTTTCCCATCAGCCATCAATCAGATGTCAGATTTACTAACCAGTCCCCAGCCATCAGAGTAAAGTATAAACTGGAAGCTTTATGAAACCTCTTCAAGGTCACATGTTGATCATATATACTTGTTTTACTATGTACATTACAGTCTTGACAGTCTCACACTTACTTCTGCTTTTCTGTGTAGTAGTAGTCCATTCCTACAGTGTGTTCAGAAGAAAAACAAAAACAAATAGGAAGCAGGGTCATAAGAAGTGTTTTGACGGTAGTTTAGAAGGCAGTCATCCAAAATGCTGCAGGCAAAGATGTGAACTCTGGAAGTCTAAATGCGACAAAGGTTTAGCAATAATTCCATCCAGCCTACATTTTTCATGTTATGTTTTGTTTATCATCTGCAAGATGGAAAACAGATGGTAATAATAGGTTGCAGAATAAGGGATGTTGTGTGGCTTAGTGGTCCTGACCAATTCTATATGGCATCTGTCCCACTGCCTGACCAGTCCTGTTCAGCCATAACCTACTCTGGTGGAAACAAACCCTCAGCTGGGCTCTATGTGCTGTGGTGTCATCATGTACTTCCAATTTACTTGTATGCCTTCTGGAAGATAGATTTTGAAGAGTGAAAAGGAAATAAGTAAGTAAGTTGGTGGTAAATCTGTAAACTGGATGCAGATTTAAGCAGTATGGATAACTTCTTCACCCAAATTACGAACCAAAAACGTAAAGGTTATTGAGTTTGTCCTTCATTCTTTCTCTTTCTCTCCTTCCTTTCACAAATTCACTGGGAGACAAGCTCTCTTCTACTTTGTATTGTACCTGGCCCAGATGGGGTCCATATTTGTGTTAGGAGTGTAAATGACTACACTTAAGCATATACAGAAGTTACTTACCTTAATTTTACTCTCTGGCTTTAAATAATCAACTTAATCGACAGTATTTTTCCTCACTTTTCTAGAAGGGGAGGGAATAGCACAATTTTTTCTCTTCCTTGCAAGTTCTAGGAACTTGATAATTTATTTTATAAGGTAGAGGCTTTCATAAGTAGTGACAACAATCTTATGGCCTGTCTCCTACGGAAGATTGTGTGCTTATACAAGTTACTTAAAACTGAAACTTCTTAACCTTTCATTTCTGTTAAGGGAATTTAAGAGAGTTATGCAAAAAGTATCAAGGAGTAAAGCTTTTTAATGGCTATCACTGCTTAAGTCTGTCTATTTTATGAATCTTATTTCTAGAAGGTAGGTTTGGAAGCAAATACATTGTTTTTCCTTGATTATAAAAGATCTTCTTTAATCAATAACAATTCATACTATTTAAAGTGTCTAGTTTTTCCTGATGTGCTGAATGCAGTGTGAAAAAATGGTAATTATGTGACCAAGCAAATACACAATACAATGTGTGATATCACAGTTGAGAGTAACAAAATGTTCATGATACACAGATACCAATTTATTTTTTCTTCATTTTTATTTAAAAGTAAGGCCTCCAAGAAAAATTTAAAACAAAATATAAACTTAAATCCCCGAACCCCAATTTTTATTTTATTGTTAGGAGTCAGGCAGACGTATATGTCAGACAATCTGGGCCAGAGTTATCCTTGAGGTCAATTAATAAAATGCCTGAGTAGTTCAGAAGGTGACGTGAAGAGGATAAAGCAGTATTTTAACATTCAGAATGGATTATCTACTAAAAATTGAGAATCCCAGAGGGTTTCCATATATCACCACAGGAATTCTGCCTGTGGTAAAGTAGAGCTGTTAATCATTAAAGCTGTTTCTTTTAGAGATTATTTTTCTCTTAATAATACTTTCCTGTTTATTTCTTGAAATTGATAGTGCTTCTTTCAACCAACCTGCATTCTACAGGAATGCCATCAATTTTTCCAGAGCCAGAGAAGTTTATTTTTATTTCTAGCCAGCAGGGACTGGAGTTGCAGAAAACCAGAGAAAAGCAACAGCTGAAATAAAAAGTCAGCTTCAAATCTTCAGTGATCTTTGTGTCCTGAGGATCTTGCTGTTGAAACTGGGCTGCTTTTTAAGCATTTGTTCATCCTCAGATAGTGAGGGACACTCCTGGCTGAGTCCTACAACAGGGTAAATTTGGGGCTCTCTTGTACACACAGAGTGGATTTTGGTATTACAGCATCCAAACCACTCTCTATGTCCTCTCCAGGGCACCTTCAACACTTGCAGGTGAGATCTTTTGCCAGGTAGAAAGCCAGTAGTAAAAAAAGAGGCAAGTCAGCTCCTGCAGCATTAGGTTTGTTTTATTTGGGTTACAAGTACAATAAACTAACTTTCAGACTCAAAAAGCCTAGGGCTTGGCATCTGACAAATTCAGGCCAGCCACTCCCCGGGGAGGGTTGCCACTCCTCAGACACCTTCCCAACCCCATGACCTCTCTCCTCTTTCAGACCCTTCCAATTCCCATTTGCCCTTCTCTTCTCCCACAAGTGAGTCAGGAGGAGTTTGTGTCTCAGAGCAGGGGGATGCTTCTGGTACAGGCACCTCATTTCTTGTCTGTTCTTTGTTAACCAAGAAGTGCTTGAGATTAACTCTTCCCACTGCCATGAAACCACACACTTGAACAAGCATAAGGAACACTCTTGGCAAAGGAAGCATTCATCATGCATAAGAATTGTTGTTAACTGGAATTCAACTGGGCTAGGGCCAATTCCAATACATATTGCTTTTCCACTCTGTGTTGTCTTTTAAAAATAAATTGAGATATTCTGTGATGCATGAGACAAAGTGTATGGCAGCTTCAGACAACATGCTTACTGGAAAGCTATCAGTGGATCAACTAAGTTTTGACCTGCTGAAACATACCTCTGAAGAACTGGGGCCCTTTAGAAAAATATGGCTTGGGTGCATAGGGTGTGTAGGTTGAAGTCAGGAGATTCAAGTTGTTTTTATCTTGAGATTAAAAATGATTGAAATGTTGAAACTTGATCCTGAATCAATTGCATTTTTTTGCCAATTCTGAGAGTTTTTTTTGGTCTCTCACCTTTATAACTTCAGTTGTTCAATACCAAGTGTAAAAGACTGAATTTAAGTATATTTGTTTTCAGAGGTTTTCTTCTCTTTCTCATTTCATTCTGATCCTTTGAAAGGTCTGCAGATTATAGAAAACAAAACAAAACAAAATACTAAAAGGAAACTCCATCTTTTGATGTAGTGTACATTTAAGAGTATTGGAAGTGTTCACAAGTCTAACACAGCAGAATGGGAAAAGGCAGTGAGGAATTCAACACTTTGGGCCAGGTAGGCTAATGTTTATTGAGTAACAGCTTGGAAGAAGGTCACAAGATGCCTGATCCTGACATAAATAGAAAAGAAGATGGTGGATGAAAAAGCCTTTGAACAAACAGAGCTCTGAAGACAAAGACAAAGAAGTATTCTTCAGCAAAAACACTTTGACGTAACCAGTTGATAACTGACAAGAAGCATTAAAATACACTGCAAGTTTACATATGAAGGTACTATATCTGTATGATAGAGAAGCAAAAAATCTGAAAGTCTTTAGTCTCAGTGTGCGTGCAGAGTTGGTTTGAGAACAGAACATAGTTCGGTCTGCAGTTTTGTGCAAACCACCGAACAAGTCATTTCTTAGAGGAAAATTGCAAAAAAAGTGCTAAATCTTCTAAGGTAAATTCTTAGCTACACAGTCATAATGTTACTGCCTCTAAAACTCTCAAGGAAAGCCTAGTACTTGGCAAGAGAATAAAACAAAACAAACAAAAACACTTTCCACAGAATCCTGGCAGCAAAGTACAATAAGATTTTCTTTACATGAGAATAAGACATAATTGCTGGAACATGTTTATTTCCCTATCTTACAAGCCCTGGCAAATTAGCAGTGCCACAGAACAGCAAAGCTCTTGGTGCGTTACTGATGACATCAGAGAGTAGGAATGTGTCTGTAGCACATCTACTGCAGAGTTAGCAGTCATTCCCTGAGATGAGATGAGGTGTGAGAAACTACTGCGCTTCTAATGAGGCCACTTCTATCTTTGCTAAATACACTGTTTATGTTAAAGATGTTTTACAGTCACTTAAAGTCAAACCAGAGTGTGAATTCACCTGACATGAGAACGCACAGCTATGACAAAGACTTCCTTCTCAGCAATTTTTTTTCCTTAATACCTTCACTCTGGGAATTTTAAATACATTTGCTTATTTGTCTTAGTCGGATTTCCTCCTCTAAAATTTGTTTGAAAACCTTGAGTCATAAACTCTGTCTCAAATAAATACTGCAAAGTTAATAGACAGCTAGACATCTCCAGCCCAAACACCTCTTCAGTTCTGAAGAGGTGTGTAAGGGTCATATCTAGCTCCACTTCACACTCCTGTGACACCACTTATCAATAGCAAAACACTGGGATGAATTTCACTCAGACATTACAGCATCACTTTTCCACCAGAAGAACTCTACAGAAGGGAGAACTGCAGCAAAGCCCAGCTGAATAATGTGGCAGTAAACACAAAGCAGCTACAAAGGACAGAGAATTTAGACCTTCTAGCAAGACCAATAAGCCCACTTCTGGGTGAAGACTGCAAAAATCATCCTTCTTGAGTGGCAGCAGCTTCTGAATTCATTCAAAGTTCCACAAGACCTCAGTGCCAGGACGTAGTTTCACAATGCTATCTGTAGCATAACTGGTCCTCCTGCTTCAGCACTCTGTCTCCTCTGTCTTCAAATGCCAGTAGTCACTTTCTCAAAGCTGTAGTTACAGCCTTGGACATTCTAATACAAAATGCACAAACAGCAATTGTGCTTACTCATGTTTCCCAAGAATAAAATTAGCACAGGTGTCCACATAATTAAATCTGTAAACCCTAATCTTAAATTCACTTTAATGAACCAGCAAACATAGTCTATCATAGTCCAGCTCTACAATTTCATGAAAGGTTGTAACTAACAGCTGAAATATGGTAGCTTCGTAAGCAGCCTCTCAGGTTAGTTTTAGCTTTGTATAAGACCTTTTCTCTACTGCAAAGTGAAATATCAGTTAAAGCCACTAGGAGATCAAACAAACCTCTTTGCTCCCGTAAATGTAGGGATAGTGGAAAATGTGGGTAACTAGAGTTCCTTAATCAATAGTCTCAATGTTCCTGGTACACATCAGAGAAAATCATCTTCTTTAATGTGTTTTCTAAGTGTTGCAAAGCACAAATATAGCCAAGATAGCCTAAGTAGCTCCCAGCTCTTTAGGGTACTTCCAGATACAGCTGCAAGCTGTTAAGCAGCTTAGCTAAAACTGCAGGAAAGGAACGGCCTCTTTAATGACCTTTCAGTTATAAATCTCTGAAATAGAAGGTGATTCTGCTCTTTCAACCTCCATGTGGTTTGAATGGCAAAAGTTCTTTTAAGAGGATCTTAACCCTCAGTCCACTACGAAGATACCTTGTCAGTGAACCTTTTCTATGTGAATACTTGGGCAGCTGTGGCCTCAGAGGTATAACTACAGGAGTACATAGAACTACTTCTGAGGTAGGTAATTATGTGAATAGTATTAGAAACTCATTCCTTTTGGGCAAGGTGTGTGATGTCTGCTGAAAAACCTGACGGATTAACTGTAGATTTCTCAAAATCTATTCCCAATATATGGCTTGATCTAAGGTGCCAGGGTGAGTTTAGGAGTCAGAGACTTGGAGTGAAGTAGAGGACTTACTGAAAGTGGAGTTTGTTTTACTTATTCCCTGTTCAAACCTTTCTGAACATTATGTAAATCATTTTAATGTAGAAAATCAAAGTTATGCAAAAGACTTACAGTGAAACTAAATACATATTACAAACTTGGAATGCAGCATGGGGTTGGTCAATACTTGCATGTCTTTTTTGAACGCTGCTTTGAGAGAAGTCAGAGCAATGTATGGCTTTAAGGTGGAATTATGGAAAGCAGAATGTTTGGCTGGGTTTCACATTGCATGCTTTGCGTTCATTTCAACATGAGAATTATGCAAAATTGGGAGCGCAAAAATTAATGTGGATCAATAATGGGAAATGTACTGTAGAACTGTTTCCACAATTCATTAGAGTTCCAAGGTTAGCATTTGGTGTTGTTTAGTGTATGGAAGTTCATGATTTTCATGACTGAGGCCTTCCAGAAAATACTACATTGATGAATTACAGCAGATCACTTTAAGATAAATTATCTATGTTTGTTTTCTTCCTACCAATAAAATACAGAAAGAGATGGAGAAGGCTTAGGTAAACGCTGGCCTGGGCATATATAGCTGATTTCTAGGAAACTTAATATATAGATGTATGTTTCTGCAGTTAAGATGCAAACTGGGTCTCAAGAATGACATTGAGGCCCTGGAGTGTGTTCAGAGGAGGGCGACGAAACTGGTGAGGGGTCTGGAGCACCGGCCTTATGAGGAGCGGCTGAGGGAGCTGGGATTATTCAGTCTGGAAAAGAGGAGGCTCAGGGGAGACCTCATCGCTCTCTATAACTACCTGAAGGGAGGCTGTAGAGAGCTGGGGGTCAGCCTCTTCTCTCTTGTAACTAGTGACAGGACAAGGGGGAATGGCCTGAAGTTGCACCAGAGGAGATTTAGGCTGGACATTAGGAAACACTACTTCTCTGAAAGAGTGGTCAGGCGCTGGAATGGGCTGCTCAGGGAGGTAGTTGAGTCACCATCCCTGGAAGTGTTCAAGAAACATTTAGAAATAGCATTGAGAGACATGGTTTAGTGGGGTTATTGGTGGTAGGTGGATGGTTGGACTGGATGATCTTGTAGGTCTTTTCCAATCTAGCTGATTCTATGAAATATCTTTTGGAAAGTTCTAGCAATGTGAGGTTAAAAAGAAGCCTGTACTGTATAGCCATTTTCAGGGCCAGTCGCAAAGAAAACGAAAAGTTCTCAATGTATCCAAGGGAGCACGGGAGAGAGAACAAACCAAACCTGAGCTGCTAGGTAATTCTAGGCAACTTGACATAGCCAGTGTAGTGTGGAGTTTGTGAGGGTGAATGAGCAAGAAGGGTAATACAGAGAATCAATATTCTATGCAGAAATAACAAAGACCAGGAATAATCTGAGACCCGGATAAAGATGATGTGGCATTAAGTTTTTTTAAGGCATAAAGTGTGTAGGAAGAATACAAAAAACACATCCTATTAAAAATAAGTAAATCTGAACAAGCAATGTATTTTGCATTTAAAACAGGGTCAAACCCAGGACCTCCCTTCTTTATTTGCGTCAATACATGTGATGTAGTGTCCAGAGCAGCACAAGATTGCATAAATCTGAAATTTGTAGCATTAACCACATAATTTCAAAATTTGGTCTATATCTCATCTCAATACTACAGGAATCCAGTGAAATTTCCACTTTTAAAAGTTTCCAATTTAAAAGTGCCGGAGGCCCTGTCTTCTTTTTGAATAAAAATATGTTAGTTAAACTGTACTCTACTCACAGAAGAACTCCTTACAGGAAGAATAACAGATATGGCACTTGTGTAACTAACTCCTTCAACCTTTATAAGTTGCTTGAAAATCTCTGTGCTAGTGAACCTGAGGGAGAAGGAAGAAAAGGCCACTCGTTAGCAGGAAAGAATAGGAGTTGTTTATCCCTTGAAGATGGCCAAGTAGAAGGAAGAGAGGAAGCCCAAATCCTATCAGCACCTTCAGGCTCACAGCAGAGGTAGAGCTGTTTCTGCTGTCACCAAGTCCCAGTTGCCTAAATCAGAAGTATAAGAAAGTAACATTAGGTAGAGATACCATAATGCAAATTGCGAGGAAGCTATCTTAATACAGATAGTTAAAGATGCTTGGGCATTGGCTAAGGGCAGGAAGATGAAACTACCAGGAAAACAGACACTTTTATCCCTTTCAAAATTACGTGCTGTCCTTAATAATTGCTTCATTAAGAGTTCATGTTTACCCACTGAATCTGGATTAGAATCTTAGTCTTTTGTTTTCTGTACCTGGGCATTCTGGTCATACATCTACTGAGGGGAAAACCATTTCCTTTTCATAAACTTTCATATACTTCTATTTTTCCCCTGCCTCTTAATCACAGTGAATGTCCCCTCATTTTTTATTATTTTTTTTAAGAAGATGAGACATAAACTGAGTGTATATTTTGCTTATACAGGTACTAATGACCATCACCATAGACCTACGTTTCTCACACAAGCATGGATCCATATACCTGTTTCTGAACTAGTTTTGGAGTACCCTTCTCAAGTCATTTCTACTCCAGCCTATTGGAGAGCCTCTTCATTAAGAGAATGACATTGTTGTGCAAGTACTAGTGTTTTAGGAGGAATAAATATTGTGTTGACTAGGAATATTTAAGAAAAATAAATATTCTATTACTATCCAAGTGTTTCTTTGAAAACTGTAGCAACAATGAGAGACATATTTTTCAGTGCTCTGATGTGATATTGTGTAGTATGTGGAAATCAGCCAAAAGAAATGGGTAACATTGCTTTTGCTTACTTTCCATCACTGTGAAGGAAAGCATTACCATTATACAGATCAAATGAAAGAACTCTAGCTGTAAATCTGAGTCCTAACATTAAATTTGTATACATTAAATTTGTATACATATACTTAAAAATACTGCTCTCTGTTATCAATGAAACAGTGGAGCCTTTGCTAATATATAACAAAAGCAGGTTTTCCTGATGCAGGAGCACATATTTAAAATGGTTGATCACTGCTCCAATTTCTTTAGTTTATGTGCTTGGAAAGGCAGTTACTCTAGGGGGGAATATTTGGAAACTATTGCATGACAGGTTTCTTATAAAAAGAGACTTGCATACTGAGTTGAGCAGAAGCATTGTGGAAAATAATGATTTTACCCTTTCAAAAAAACTGGTCAATGTTCTGTCATGGTTTTATGATTTTCGGTTATTGGTATTCCACATCATAACATCATGTAGTGGATGTACCTAGTTCTCAGAAGAGAAGGACTACTACAGTCCCCACGGTACTTTGCTCCTTTGTTACCATTTTCCAGCTGGAGGAAAAAGATAAAAGCTCGCACTATAAAAACTTGCAGATCACGAGACCTCGTCCCTTTTTTCCACCGTCTCTCGTCTTGGCAGCACCTCGCTCTCCAGCCGTCTTATCGTCGGTAGTAGAGTAAGGCCTACCTCGATTTTGGGACATTCTCTCTCTCTGTATTGGATTTATCAGCTTAAATTGTAATTATATTGTATTATAGTGTGTTGTTTTGCATTCCGATATTTTATTTAGTAAATTAGTTTGTTTCTCCTCAGATTGTTGCCGTTGTTCTTTGTTCTCAGGGCCATCTCCCTACCCTTTTCCCCTTTCCCCTTTTCCCGGGACGTGGGCCCGTGGGTCCCCCGTCCCCTTCGTCACGGAATCGGGCCTAGCGCCCATAAACCGTTGACATGTTCTAACAATCGTAGTAGTGAAATAAGAATGTGTGTGCATTTTAGTTGAACTGGTGAATTAATACACTGCAAATCTGAAGATAATGTTATAAAAAAATACCTACAACTATTCATGTTTCTAATCAAATATCCCAAGAAACATGAAATCTTTTGGCTTGAAATCATTTTCATCAATCCCAATAATAATAACAAGAAGAAAGGCTTTCCTTCTTGTATTAAATCTATCTGTTGTAAATACCACTTATTAGCAAGTGTGAGTTCAGATAAAGTTTCTCTGCTTGAACTGGCCACCTTGTTAGATAGCAGCACAACTGTGTGTTTACAGGACTCACAAAGCATCTTCAACGCATAATCCTTCTTTTGTTTATTTTTAATATTGCTGTTATTACTTTTATTATTTACATTTTTTATTTTTATTTTAAGTAGAAAATCAGTTTTCCACTGAAATGATGTATTTACACTGCAGTGGACTGTAACTAGCAGGTGTAAGCTTGCTGGGAAACCTTGTTCACACTCCTAAAGCAGCAACAGGATGAGTCTCAACCACTAGTCTTGCACTATAATTTTTATTTTTCTGATAGCAATAAACAGAAAGGAGAATTCTTGCAAGTGTGTTGGTTAAAAAACAGCTAAAGTGATCTGTTCTGAGCAAGATCACTGGCTACAATGATTTTCATATTTGCAGTCTATCTCTGCAAAGAAGGCAAGAGAATTTTTCAGGACATGGAGGAGAGGGAGCTTAAATGTAAGATTGAAAAGCCAGTGTAGTGGAGAAATTCTTCAGCCATGTTGAATTCTGGTCTGATCTCCTTCAGATTTTTTTCAGCACATAGATCTACAAAAGTTCCAGCTCCTCATAAATAAGAACTAGTAGCCTGTGGCTTTCACAATAGTGGCTGTTTTGTAGCCTTTAGTAGGAGTTAACTTTTGGTAAAGGTCATAATTTCATTTATATTTCCTGTATTTATTCTCAAGTTTTACCTTTAGAAAGATGTCGACAAAACAAAAAAGAAGCCCAAAATCAAATAATCAACTAATCAACCAAAGAAGAAAACTGAAACCAAGAAGCAAAAGGCAAGTGTTCTGATTAAAAAAGCTAGAGAAAGAATGTACAAGAGAAAATGATCTCCAGTATTAGCTATTCAGAACTGGTCAAAGCAGTCTACTGTAGTACCCCGTTCCTATCTGCCTTTTTTTCTTCATGGCATGGATGAGGGGGAATGGGATCTTTAATATCCATTGACTTTTTGCTATCACTCTAGATCAGAGAGAATTCAGTATTCCTTCTTTTTTTCATGATGCAACTAGTTGAATTCTTCCTCAAGTGCATAAGTTCATGATGACTCTGATAATTTTGTTTTCAGAATTGATATCTCAGAACAGATTTCACTGTAAGAGACAAGACTGAGGTATTTTACAAACTGAGAGAAAACTTGCTTTTCAGATTGATGTTCTTCCAATACCCACAGTAAATTCCATAAGGAAATTTAGTGCCACGATGCTTCTCAAACCATCTGTCATGTTTGTCTGAAGAGCTCTGTGAGGACAGAAATCTTAGGCGTGTTCAGGGTTACAAAGGGCTGGCAGAATTAAAGTGAATCATAGACGAAGGGGCCAAATGTTTTTCAGACATGTCGGCACATAACTGATGAACAGCTAATCCTTCAGTAACAGGTTAACCTGCTGCCCTGTTTCTAACCATGAGAAGTGTTCCTGTGGGGAGTTCTCTCACTTGTCATTTGGACTGTCAACCTGCTCTAATGAGTTTGCTTCAAAGCCCAAGTTAGTGTACACATCGGAGCACAGTTATTTTCTCTCTGCTGCAGACATTCTATTCTCAAATCATTCTTCCCTTATCACCTCTCTTTCTCACATACTTTCCCAGAGCGTGATGGCTAGTGGGAAAATTCTGCATTGGGAAAGTTAATTCTGGGTGAAAGGGGGAAAAGTCAGGTTTGAAACAAAATTAAAGGAATATTGTAGTTAAACTTTTTAGATTTAGAGACTTGCTAGTGTCTTCTGGGGACTGTAGCAACTTTTCATCAAAATGTACTGCAGTTGAGATGATTGTGTACTCTGTATACCTTCAGATGAAAATGTTTTTACCATCCAGAATAGGCAGTGATTAAGCTGAGAGGCAGAAAGCCAAGAAGGGAGATATAAAGCATGCCTTCTCAATGGTTTGCCAGACTCCTGAAGGAATTGGAGGTCCACATTATGAGTCTGTATCTCCCCTAAGTGAAAGAAGAACATAGTTTGTCTTTAATCAGCTAATGAGAAACTTGAAAAAAAAATGAAAGGAATTCTTCCAATCCTTTGGTAAATTACTTTTTTTGCTGCAAACAACCTAGATCTGACTTGAATCACCAAAACAAAGTAAGCAGATCTTGAACAGCTCTACCTGGGAAAGCATAGCCCTCCTTTTTCCTTTAATATAACCAAACAATAGCCCCAAATGCTAGAAGAGGTATTTCTATGAGTTTCCATCACAGGCTGCAGAGCAGGCACTTCTTTTAATGTATGCTTTTTTTTGATGCACATTTTAATTGGGTAGTCATCTGAGAAGGGAGTGTGGTCTCAACTCCAAGTGCTGCAATGAAAATCTATGCAAGTAAAAGCAGATTCTTATACTAATGGCCAACGTTCTCGACTATATGAGTGTCCTGCCTTTAACCTGGAAGGCATAGCATATATTTGGCTTATGGATATTCTTTGGCAACTTACTCTCATAGCCTACCTAAATCTATTCTTTCATCTTTCAGAAGGTGATAGTTAAGTCGTAAGAAGCTTTCAGTATGGCCAAAGTTTTCTTTAACGGAACCAAAGCCTTCTGTCATGTGGGAATTTTAACTATCCCATAGTGGTTTAATTTTTTTTTCTTTCCATAAGAGATGCTGTATTCTAATTCTGTGAATTTTTTGGCCAAATTTCTTCTGTTGATTTCTCTCCTGGTCTTTGCCAGTTCATGATCAGCTCACAACTTCCATCTGAGAGACAGAATGGAAAGATGAGCAGAGTAACATTTATGAGTATCATTTGTATATTGCTTTGGAATGGCAGATACCATAAAGAAATTACTATTAAACTCTCATTTGACAGTGTCCTGTGTTCATTTCTTTTTCTCAGAAATGAGATAGAAATAATCTTCACCATAAAAAAAAAAGAAAAAAAAAAAGAAACTGGTTGTTAACATCTACTGAAACATCTGGTATGCTGACTTGTTAATAAAAGTGGGTTCTTAAATGGAGTTTGACAAAATAAAAATAGCACTGAATACTGTTTCTTAATGGGTAGTTTAGGTATCTTTTGCTAAATAGCTTGTGTCCCAACTTCATCTTTGCCTGAACATCTAGAGCTCTGTTAAAACAAGTGTTTTCAGGAGTCACTATGTAAATCAGATAATATATTGAGTCCTATTAAGGTAGTATGACTAGCACAAACACTTCTACACATGTGAGTGTAGAGATCTTACAAGGGTGGATTTCAGGGAAAGAGGACTTCAGTGAATTGAGGAAGAAGGCATTATTTTACCAGCTGGTGTTTTCTGGAAGAAATGAGGGAGGAGATGATAGTTTGGGTAAGTATAGGATGAGTCAGAGCTATGTAAATTATCCTCCAGAAGCTCTGTAGGAACTGGGTTGTTTAGAAAATTTAACACAAGGTGCTGAAGGTATCCATTTTTTTTTTTTTCATTTAAAGAAAAAAGAATTGTTCAATGCATTCATCATTAGCTATGTTTCTTTTGGGAAAGGTAGCTATAGAACTCCTGAGTATCTTCACTGGGAAGATACCGTTCAGTGTGTCTGTGGGTATGTGTTGGTCTCCCTGCAGGAACATAAAAGACTAAGGCTTCCTATGGTAAGATGCACAACAAATAAAGCACTCATTTCCAGAGAGTTTCCAAACTCTGCCAGAATTAGAATGGAGGGGAGCAAAGATGGAGGGAAGACTTCAATTTAGCAAGTGACCGATCACAGTTCACCTGTTTTTATCCCAAAGAAGAACTGCCTATACAATTCAGCTGTTGCTGAATGGGGTCTGTTATGAATCCAGGCTTTGGTAGTAAAATCACAGCAATAAAAACATGTCTTTGATGTCCAGCCCAGTACATAAAAACCAAAAGTATGCTGTTACCAAGGTGAATGGGTGAATGGTTTGGGTTAACATTTGAACAGTTAGAAATGTCACAAGCTTGGAGAGATTTTTAAAAAAAACCAAAAACAACAACAAAAAAAAAACCAGTTAAAATATCCACTGAAGCCAGGTTTCTGGTTTAAATTTAAAAGAAATAAAAGTATCTAGTATATTTTATGAAGTTGTCAGGCATGAAGTTGCATCTGTGAGAGTCTTTCCTATGAGAAGTTGCAGGTTGTTGTCCTTTCCTGCTCATGAAGAAAAGGAAAACGTGATTACTCAGTTGGACTGAGTCATCTCCTCTGACTTCTAGCAGCTTAGAATTTGTTCTGTCTGTATGCTTTTTTCCCTGGAAAAAAAAGATGGCATGAGAATGAGAGGAAAGCTGGACCATATATATTTACCAAGGGGAAAAAAAAAAAAGGGTTAAAAAAAAAAAAAAAAAGCTAGCTAGCTTTAACTGCTCCATGTTGCGGTTGTTATTTTCCCTTGCTGGTGGGTAATTAGAGCACAGCCCTGAATGAAGGGTGTAGCTGTAAGTTTCCATCAAAGCAGTGCTCCCAGGGACTGTTGGAATTGCGAGGCATAAATTAAATTAATACATGCAATTCATATTCTTCTGCATGAGGATCTTTTCTTGCATATTTTTTAGGATCAGTAGGGTTCTTTGATAAAGTTTATTTTCCTTCAAACTCTGCAAGGAGACACTAATGGAGCATAGTGCGCTCTGCCTTATGGTGCTAGTATACAGCATCAAGACATCTTTTCCTGGCAACAGCTGGAATTTTAATGAAATATTAGTGCTTGCAGCAAGAAGCCTTATGTGAGTTGGGTGACTAACTGGATAGCAGTATTTCCATCTAGAAAGACAAAATAATCACAAGTGTTGTGTTTTGTTATTGGGAGAAATATGAGGAATCCTCAAGCTCTTATTCCCTGTAAAGACTTAATTTTGTTGTCTTCGTGAGCTTCTGAAAATTAGTATATAGCTCTGAAACTTGCATCAGTTAAAAGAAGGATTTTCAAAGCTAGAAATGATGAGAGAAATACACTGTTTTGGAGCAGTAATATGAGCCAGAATTTGACAAGGGCAAGGCTGTGATGTGAAAGTTTTGTGGATTTAGGGAAATTAAAACATAACCAGGTCTTCAGCATTATGGTTCTTTGTCCCCCTCTGGTGACTGAAAAGCTGCAGGTGCTTCTGAAGTGGTACAGCAAGTGGACTGAAATTGTAGTTTTGTTGTTATTGTTATGCCTATTCTGGTTTATATCCAGTTATTTGCAATTAATTTTTGGACTATTCTTGTTTCTTCATTGCTAGAAAGCCATACAGGAGTATCACATTTCATGAATAATACCTGATGCATCTCGTAACAGAATGCTTCTGCCTATGTGTGAATTGTGTTCTGTGCCTAACGAGTTGCATTGAGGGTGGATGCAGGCAGAATCCTTTCCTGTAGCTGAATGATTTATTTATTTATTTATTTAATGGAGTATGAGAGTAGTGGATACTGTTATTTCATAGTCTTAAAGGGTTTTTTTCAAGGGCAGTTAAAGCTCATGCCTTTAGTTTTTCTAGGGAGCAGGATGACATGGAAGCTCCTGTCAGAGTAGGAAGCCAGTACCCTAGGGTTTGATTATGTTGCTAGGAGATGTGAAGTTCAGCTTTGCTCAGCTGACTCTTTTTAGAGTTAGCATGTAGGAAGGCATTGTCTTTTCTTGGATGTATCTGATGAAAATGAAGGTATGCCCAGCAACAAGACTTTAGATGGGAATCTTTCTTGGCAGTCATGGGATAAGTTGATATCTAACTTCCTGTCCTCAGGGTAAGTGCAGTTCTACTGATATCCAATGCGAAAAGTATAAACATGGAAGGTACTTTGTTGGCCTTGGGAACTTTGATACCTTCACATAGATGAGGGGTCTTTTTCCTTTCTTTTCTGTCTCCTCTCTTTCTTTGGAGTTATATTTTGGGCATATGCAACTGAAATACCAATGTTGCACCTGTTTACTTTGAGAAGTTAAGCTTAAAAATCCATTACATATGGTATTCCAGCTGGCATAACTGGGGCTGGTTGTTGACTCTGCTATACTACTCACCAAACTGTATTATCTGGATCTTGAACAGTAATTGCAGGTACTGCCTGGAAATCTGCTTCATAGCCTCCTTATTCACTGCTTAAACTGAATTACCAGGGTGGTACGTAATCAGATTGTTTTAATGCCCATGTCTTCATTATATGAATATTCATATAGAACTCACACTTCAAAATGTTGCAGTATCTCTTTGGCTCAGTGTAAACTCCATGACTGTTTTCTTAGAGTGCAATATTCCTTCAATATTTTGGGTATGCTGTGTCTAATTTAAAGACCATGAAACTTAATGGTCTCTGGAAAATATTTTTATCTGTGATCCCAGGGTAGAATTGCTTCTAGTAAAATGTATGAACATTTTTATTAGAGTTAAGATTAATTTTGTGTATTATCCTACCATTAAGAACACCTACGCAACCAGCAATATGTTTGCTGTGTGTTCAGATAAGTTGATAAATAAACAAAGCTAACATGGAAAACCCATACCTGAAGCTAAACTATATTTTTAGAAAATATTTGTAGAATCTAGGTATGCCACAGAGAGCAATACAAAGTGCCAACTGTTTTTTTGTTTTTTTTTTTTAACTCACTAATACATTGAATAAGGAAAAAACTGTAGTAAGAAAGGTTGCTGGATCATCACTGTTGCAACAATGGCCATATGATTTTATCTTCATTAAGCCTAATATGAGGCAAAATTTCACATTCATCATAGCTTCAAAAAGCTGCTGGAGGTTTGTCTACCTGCATATATTTGACAGCTGTAGCTTCTTAAAAGAATGGAGTGTCTCCAGGTGCTTTATTTTAAAACATAGAAATACTGATGAAAGTGAGAATTAATAATGTTAAGAACCTTATTTCTAATTACTAAGGCCAGGGACAGCATTCAAATATTCAATTTGTGACTGCTCGGGAAGAGTTAAATATTCAGGAATGTTGGAATTATATATCATTGTGCACTCTCTGTGACAGCTATGCCTTTTATTTATGGTAATTGGGAAGTAATGCTATTCTGTCAGATCACCTGTGAAACATCTGGCTTCAGTTTTGGTAAAGTAGTGCATCAAAGGAGTTATAATTTATTTGACATTGTTTGGCATAGGTCAGAAAACATTTGGCTGTCAATACACCAAATAGATTTATGGATATGCATGGAAAGAAAGAATTGAACAGATTTCAGAGAATTAATCAAGAACAATGCCCTTTTTCCTTTGATAAATCTATTAGAATTTTATTTTAGTCATCTTCCTGTGACAGAAGCAATATGCATCTGGTTTTGATGGCAGAGTACAGAGTAAGTGAAAGAGACAAGACAGAAAAGACTGTTTTTCTGCCACCGGAGGGACAATTCTTGTTTTGATCACTCTCCATATAGTAGATATATCAAAGATATTGCACATCTATTCAACACCTGAGCTTTAAGTAATTCCTTAGCCCAAACTCTTTCAGTATTCATGTACTTTAATTTAGTACAATTGTTGATACTAATTACAGAATCACAGAATGGTTGAGGTTGCAGGAGACCCCTGAAGGCCATCTGATCCAAGCCCCTGCTGAAGTGGAGACCCAGAGAAGGTTGCTCAGGCCCTCATCTGGATGGCTAATGATCATGTCCAGGGAACAAGACTCCACAGCTTCTCTGGGCAATGTGTGTCAGAGCTCAAGAGTTGTGACCCCCCGGGTCTTTTTCTGCAGTGCTAAAATAGTCATTTTTGTAGTAAGCATCATGTCCCATTTTTCTTTCCTCCAGTTTCTTCAAACTGCAGTGTTTGGTGTAAATATCATTTAAGAAAAACTTAATATTGGAGCTTCTTTATCCCAAGTGAAAGTTATCCATTCAAAGCAGTCAAATCATAGGGGATTTCTTCTACAGGAAATACATGAGATTTCTTCTTTTTTCCCACTTCTGCTGTATACTCATAGATAAACTTACTGTGACGTAGCTGTCAAATAGTATTTCTAATCTGCTTTCTCACTAGTGTAGGTTGAGTTTTAAGTGTTTACCATAGGGAAGATATAAATGGGAAGCTACTGAGGTCAAATACAGTTAGAGGGGACTGATAGTCTCCTTGTTTAAGTTTTCTTTTTCCAGGTATTTGGTTTCAGTGCATTTATATCTCTAGATTCACAAATATAAGGAATCAAAGATATTTTGAATATAGAAAGTGTGGTATGAAAAGATAGGATCTGTGTTGTATGTGAAAGCAAGAAAGATGACCATTCTAGACTTTGCTTTAAATTTCTATTTGATAGTGTGAGTGGTTGATGAATAGTGGAAAAGGCAGAAAAGATTTCCAAATCACACAGTCAGGACTGTAGTTTGCTGCCCAGATTAAGGGGCTGGAGTCTGTTTAAAGGTGAACTGCTTCTTCCGTGTAGGGAAGAGAGGAAGGATAGAAAAAAGAATGTACTAGAGCCAGTGTGTGAGCCTGAGCTAGGTACACTTGCTGCAAGAGGAATATGAGGTAATGCTTGCAACTAGCATTTCCCACCTCTTCAGACAGGATATCTCTGCACACTGATGCCTCGCTAGCAGCAGGAATAGTCACCTTGGCTCCCTGAGGACCTGCACATATGCAAGGTGGACAGTCATCTATGGCTATGAAGAAGAACTGAAAAACATGAAGATATTTTATTCACTTAGTAAGTGGAAGCAACCTGAACCAAGGTAGTCACACCAACAATTCTAGCACTGAAACATGAGACATGGTGAAGATTTCATCCAAAAACCTCTAGGATAGCTCTAGTATATTAGAAGTCCATCAGCATTTTCAGTACATATAGAGACTGAATTTTAAGCAAAGTCTAGGCTGATAGTTTTTGAGAGGTTATTTTGGAATTTGGTTCTTCAGTACCACCTGAAAGCAATCCAAATTCTGTAGCTGAGGTGAAATTGTCCTGACATCGTATTGGTTTATGTCATCTGAAGCTCTCAGCTTGTACTGAGCCTCAAAGTCAAAAAGGAGGGTCTGGTGATCCAAGGGAATTTGATGCTTGATGGGGACTGTTTATATCATTTCTTCAAGTTCACTGACAAGCTTGACCCATGAAAACAAATAAAAAATTACTCAGGGTTATTTGAACTCTACTTTGAAGTCTAGTTTGTCCAGTTTACAGCAGAAGAAAGCAGACAATATTTCACAGAGATCTGACAGAAATTTGATGTAGGAAAATGTGGGAACTAAAAATATGTGATGGTGCAAAACTAGAAATTGCTAGTTTGCTCAGAGAATAAATCTCAATGACACTTTCATTCGTAGTTTTTTTCCTACTTTATTCTAGTGCGAAACATTGGGCAGAGACCCCTATTCTTGCACATTGCTAAAGCATTTACCACACAGCTCCTGCAAAAATGAGGTGGAGAAAGTCAGGAAAATAAAGTATAAAGGGTCCAAAAAAAAAAAAAAAGTCCCAGCAATAAACATATTGAATAGGTCAAGGTGATTATCTTTACACTTAGAACTTCAGAGAATCGAGGGCAGTTCTAGGCAAAGCAGAAGTGACACTAAGAGTATTTCACGGAGTCCTAACCCACAGCTTTATTATCTGCAAGATGAGGCATAAGACTTTATAAACACTGTCTAGAAATAACTGTAGGGGGAAACATAAGCTGATGAACAGGTTTTTTGCATTAAACCTGAAGCTATTTGAAAGACGGTAGTATGCGAGTTAAGGCTAGAAAAATTCCCCTAAGGGAGAACACTGATGGCAGTAAAGACAATGCTGGAATTATTTGAAATAAGAGAAAAGTGAACAGAATTTAAATGTGGAATTCTTTTCTTGAAAAGAATCTGCTTTGGGCAGGGAGTAATGGAAAGGACTGTAGCTGGAAGGAAAGAAGTGGCAGTGAGGTGAAAGAAGAAGGAAGCATCTGGGCAGTCTTAAAGGAAATGGCACCAGGAGGCACTATTTTCTCTGTTTTTAACTGTATTCTGTGTTTCAAGAGACTTGCATACTAGTGTACTAGTACACTCATCAGCTAGTGTACTACTCATCTTTTTCTGTGACGTAAGAAAAGAATCTAACACACCTTGTATTTGCAACATTATGCATATCCCCTTCCAAGGGACAGGCAGGGCTGTGTAACCCTTAACTCACCTTCTGGTCATCCTTTGTAAGAACATAGTCCAAATTAGGTTGGAAAGGACTTCAGAAGCTCTACAGTTCAACCCTTTACTTAAAGCACAGTCAGCTTTGAGGCCAGACCAGATTACTCAGTCTTGCCAGTTGGGTTGTCAGTTGCAAATCAAGTCTTAAAAACCTCCAGGGATGCAGACTGCACAAACTCTCTGGACAACCTCTTCCACTTCTTGACCATCCTCATTATGTGAATGTTTTCCCTCATATCCAATACGAATCTCTCCTTTCAGATCATGAGTGCTGTCTCTCGCCCTTCCACCATATAGTGGTGTCTCCATGTTGCCAATGGCCACATAAGTGCTGAGGACCTGCACTTAGGTGTCCCCAGATCATCATCCAAAGACATGGTAATACTAGCAATGCCCTAGTTTCAGCATGTTGGAGCTCCAAGTGTATTGGTGTTTATAGCATAGCTTTGTTTAACCTTCCTTCATCAGAGCAAGAACTTGCTGCACTTAATGGAAACACTGCAAAACATTCAGAGATTTAGTCTTGCTAAACCTTCATATATTTAGTTGCTTCTCCAAGATTTCATGGTGCTGAAAGGGAAATCTCACAAAATTATTTCTGAAATGTTTGCTTCTTCCTTATTTTTCCCCTTGGCATCTCAGCATTCAGTTAAGAACAGATCTACGAAAGAAGAATACAGAATGAAATGAATTTTAGAAAAAGTAATTTTTAAAGTAATTGTGTAGGTCTCTGAGGCCATTACTATTTTATTTAGTAATAATAGTGGTGAGTAGTATCCATCACAGATAATCTAAAGCAGTAAATGAAACAGAATTAGATCTAGCTTTAACAGTTATTTTAATGGGAAGATTACTAGAAAGAAACTGCATCTTCATTTCCTGGTTTCTAGCACTAACAGAAACTTCCAAGGCCACTTACCAAGCTTATCAGTGCTTTGAACATTCTTTTAAAGCAAAAGCAGAGAACTTCTGTTAAAATTCATCAGACTGAATTTGCCAAAAAAGTCTATAATGAAAAAGATAAAGTCTCAAGACTTGGGAAGGTATATAGAGGTGTCTACAGCAGATTCAATAGAGACTTCATAAAGGAAAATATGCTGAAGAAAAGAAGTCTTGCATAAAAAGCCTTTATCCAGAACTTTATTGACTGATAATTTTTAAAGAAATTACCTCAAAGGCAAAAACTGAAACTAAAGGCAGAGACTTGCGAAGGACTCTTCGGAAGAGAGAGACCTGAAGGCTTACAAACATCTTAATGCCCATAAAATGCTAGGCCAAAGCTCCTGGTACAAATGTGAAGAAAACTCCCGTTAAATGCAGTGTGAACTACAAGATGAAGCAGGCTGTGTTTCAGGTCCAATCTGAGCTTCAGAATACTCAAAAAATAAAAAAAAATCCCCTTCTTAACAAAAACATTTTCACTTCAGCCAAAAATGCTTAAACTTTCCTTCCTATATGCCATCTGTGAGGCAAGACCATCACCTAAGGCAAGGACAGAACCTGGTCTGGATCTGTGAAATTATTCACTGCCTTTTGACCTATTTCACTGATGAACTTGAATAAAAGTTGCTGGCAAGCTGAGTGGAAAAAATATGTCCTAAGCTGACAAATACCTAAAATGCAAAGCCTCCCTGGCTTCAGAGATGAACTAACTGATTCCAACAGTTCTTATGAAAGCAAAGAGGGAAACAATATTTTTTTTTTCTACCATAAAACAAAGCAGGAAAAAAATCTGCGGTACTGGAGGAAAACGATGTCAGCTTTTCTAGAGATCAGTTATTTGGGGGGAAAAGGGTTATTTTTTTTATTCTCTTCTTTATTATACTGACACATAAGAGGGGATATAGGCAAATGCTGTCAATGTGTTTAAATATTTGTAAGGTCATTAGGAATTTAAAGTTCAAGGGAGTTCACTGAACAAAAGAGATTAAAGCAACAATGTGCTGGATCTCCATCCTTACAATAGAGTTCATATCAGTGTCTGTAGAAACATTTCAAAGTTTAGTACAGAAGCATTAAGTCTATTTCCTGTTTTTTTTTCTATGTTGATTAAAAAAAAAAAGTTGGTTTTTGCTGAATCTAGAACAACATGAGCAGTATATATGCTAGATATAAGGGAATACTTTATTTCTTTGATAAATTAGCATTTTATATGTAGTTGCACAAACTTTCATTCAATATACCCAGACACAGCAGCATAAACCCATGGTTCTATTCCAGCTGATGGTAACAAACAAACAAACAAACAAAACTAACTCTCTTTACATGAGAAACACTAATATTTACTGCTGCTCATCTTGAAGTGCATCAGAGCCCCTCTACTAATGTGGAAAGCTGCTGTGTTTGGTTTAAATGCTTTTTAATTTTTGTAGTAGTTACTCAAATTAGACTTTATTGAAACTTTTCTAGTAAAGTGATATAAAATACAAAGGTAACTTCCAGAACAAGAGTAACAATTCATTAATGTGAATAGCTTTTATAAGAGATGGGACATTTTTCCTTCTGTAGTTTCTTTTTTTTGTCTGAAATAATCCTAGCACTCTATGATGTGATTTCAACTGAGGTAGGGCAGTTGTCAAAAGCAGCTATAATATTTAAAATTAAATTGTATGGTTATTCCAACAACCAATAAACCATGGAAGGGAAATTCCAAAGGAGTTTTCTGTTGTTTGCAATGGCTAGTGCTGTCAGCAGTCCAGTTCAAAAAAATAATGCCTCTGTGTGTGTCTGTAGAACCCAAACATTAGCAAGTATAGTAAAAATAATCCCAGCAAAAGAGCTAAATGGTATTTTGTGCCCTTCATCACAAATAAATGGAAGTGTGTGTGTGTATTAACCTGAACTCCGTCTTTGTCTGTAGTGCCTTAATACCCCCAGCAGGTCCCTGCAGTCAGTCTTTTGGTGTTTCTGCCCTCATACAGCTCAGTTATGCAGAGCAGGTGAAATGTCCCTGATGTGTGCTGAGCACAGCGGAGGCTCCATGGTATATGAAATCCTCTCTGCTCCTTCTGCATTAGTTCAGCAAACTTGTCCTGTAGAGCTGACCTGCACAGGCGTGCAAGGCAATCTGCCATGCACACACTGGATTTACTGTCAAAGTTTGGAAGAGCACTACCTCGTCCTCGTGTGGTACTTGCTATGCACACACTGCTCTGCCTCTTTAGTGGAGCTGTGGGACATTCAGAAACTCCAGTGGAGGTAATACCATGAGAGCCTGAACAAATGACTGAATCCTACTGAAATAACTGTGTCACGAGGCAAAAGAGAGAATCTGTACTACAATAAAGAAATAAACAACCTTGAATGTGTGTAATATTACTCCTACTTTAAAGTCACTGTTACTGTCTTTTCCACCACAGGCACTCCTTACTGCTGGATGACATCTGCCTTTAGCTCATTTGTGAACCATTCAATGTGCCTTCCTAATTTATGCCAACGCTTATTATTCCAATATGGAGAAAGAAAGAACATGCTTGAGAGAAGGAAAAGGGAGAAGACAGTTGGGGAAAAGATTATAAATATATTTTCTTAGCTTTTTGAACTTATTCTGTCAAAAAGATTCATAAGTGAGCAATATAACAGTAGGATAATTAAAAGGCCATTCTTCTGGAATGTCTTCAGAAGCCTCTGTTTCTGGCATCCTGCTAAAATAAAAGTCAGCATACAAACTTGCAAAAGATTCTATTTTTATTTTCACTCCAGTGATCTCCCCCCTGCTGTCCCAGCTCGGATTTCTTTCTTTCTGTGCAAAACTGAAACAAATGAAGCACAGATCAAAATACTTCAGCTAAGAGAGAAATTATTGAAAGGATTGTTGCTTTAGCGAGGATTACTGTCTTTCCTTCATTATTTTCTATGACTACCTTCTTTTTTTTTTACCAGGAGTGAGATGTCCCCAGGCAAAACTTACCTAAAAATCCCAGATAAATTGGCCTAATAACCCATGCTGTCCATACACAACGAAGCTAGTATTATTTCTCTACCATTTTGAATAAAGTCACAGATTATTTTATATTTGGGTTTTAAATAGACTTAATAGACTCAAATATCTCTTCTCTAGTTTATCATACATATAGCCAGGTCATCTCACAGAAGCAGCCTGTGGTCTAGCCATTTTCAAGTCTGTTCTTTTATCACAAAGACAGATTTGAGAAGTTAGCTAAATAGTCTCAGAGATTTTCAGCTTAGCTGTCTGAACAAAACCCACAAAATTAAAGCAGCTCAGGTTCTGCAAATCTCTATTGTTTAAGATAGGTGGTAGAGTTTGATTTATCTCATGTTTCCCTTGAAATTCTGAAGCTTAACAGTTTAATTTTAAAGTAAGGTATTTTGATTCTCCTATTCGTTTACTGCACTTTGTGAGGAGTTATGTTCTCCTTGGAAAATCTATAGCACGCCACTAAAAGCAAATTCAGATCACCTCTTACTTTGACCTACCTCCGAAACATCATTAAAAGAATGTGGGTGCAGATTCATGGCATTTATAGAGCTGGATGTTATGGTGTGCTCTCAGTTTATGACCCTCATTTATGATGTTTCATTAATATCTTTTGTGAAATTCTAGCCTCGCTCACGGTAATGGCAAAATTCGCATGGATGCCAATGGAGCCAGACAGTCACTTCTCAGCTGATTTTTGTAGAGTTTTACTGATTGTTTTTCAGCCTTCCTCTGCACAGTAGGGTTTCTGTTCTCCTGGCTGTGTTCATAAAACCCCTTACTGAAAATGCAGTGCAATTGCAGTGTTTGCTAACTAGAAGAGTATATTGTGAATGTACTTAAACTACCTTCCTGAAAGCCACGGAAAAAGTCAAAAGCACAAAGATGACCATGCCAATAATTTTACTGTAATAAGATCATCAATTTGATGGGGATACATATGAATTTTTCATATAGGACCAATATAATCATATCAGGGCAACTTCATAGGCAAGGTGTGGTCTGCTTGGAGGGTTTTTGAAATACATACAGTTTAAAATTAGCTGTTATGGAAAGATTTAATGATTTGTACATAATTAGCACAGAAAAATGTCTTTATTACTTTGACTTGTATGTAAGTTGCTCTGAAAGTAATGCCTCCTATTTTTTCCATGGAACCTACAACAAATACAAAGAACACAATAACCCTATTTGATAGAGCAAATGCTCACTCATCTTCAAAAAAACTATTTTTAATCAGACACCCACCATTAGCCATGCATTTTTGCCAGCAATGAACAAGAGCCTACATGCTGCGCACATAAACATCTGTGCCAGCAGAGGAAACACTGTCGCTGTCTCCACTGCTGAAATGCACCACCCACAGCTTCACTGTTGCTCACATCCACTGCTTGGTCTTCAAAAATGTTCATCAAACATCTGTAAGTGTGAATGGGTGCAATTTTTTTCCGCATAGAGGAATTCAGTCACACACCTTTTCTTCATCCCCACTCTCTCGTCAGATACCATTCTGTCAGACTGCTCCTCTGCTGCCATCTATCACACAGCAACAAAATGTAACGCGATATTGGTGAGAAGGTTCAAGCTTCTACTGCCACGTCACCAACATCTGCCTCTGGTGTCTTGGGACAACATAACAAAATAGGAGGCATTGCTTTTGGAGCAGACCTTGTATTACTTTTATGGATGGAGACACACTATGGGCATGCACAAAGAACATTGGTATTTTGGTGTTAAAGCCTTTTCAGGTTTTTTTTGGGGGGGGAAGAAAAGATTTAAACAAGGACTCAAAAGAGAACTAGTAAGAGACATTGATATTATATTTTACATATTAATCTTGAAAATGCAACAAACAGCAGTAAAAGTAAATATCATAGGTCAATCGGAGGTGGAAGCTGATGTCTTGATAGTGAATGAGAGATAGGTGGAAGAAAGCTACGAAGAGTCTTAGAAGTGAAGTAACTTTCGTTTAGTGGAGGAGATGAAGAGCCAATTGAATGCAGAAAGGAGGGGGGTACCCTGATCAAAGCAACAGGCTGGGAAATGGTCATTAAGGCAGCACTCTGACAGGGTCTGACTAGGCAAGATTGCATTTGTCAAGGTCAGGTAAAGATGTTTAAGATACGAGTGTCTGTTTGACTTGAACTGCCTGTTACAAATCTTGTTGAAAGATAAGATTCTTTGAAAATGTAGGATGTCAGGAAATGTCTGCTTGGAAATACAATGGATTGTGCACATTCATGTGGGCATAAACAGAGCATTTCAGCTATCAGTTTTTTATGATTATGGTTTTATATGAAAGTTATCAAGACTAAGAATAACTAGCTCAAGTGTAGTTCAAAATTGAATATAATTTAATGAACATGGATTCTAAAAACCTGCAGTCTAAATGATGCTTTCTTGCTTGTCATGGCTGTTGATTTATTCACCTTTGTAGTAAGGTGCAGCTGGGACTGCACTTCTGGCTGCCACAAAAAAATTAAAAATACTACATTTAGCAAAAGATGTAGCTTTCTAAAAGCATAAAGAATGGGGATATTTCAAATCTTGCTTAGCTATGCTGAAAAAAAAAAGATTATTTATGTCTATGTGGTGCTGCTGAAATGTGTGCTGGAAACATGCGTGCTTAGCAAGCTTGCTCCTAGTACATTGTTCAGGATGTACATGACTTGTTTTGCTGAGGGCCTTGGCTCAGCTTCTATCAGCATGCTATTTAGTTTTAATTCACTACTATATACCTGAAACATTTTTAACTGTTTTTTCAAATACGGGTGTAAGCATGTTTCAATGCTATGGCACATACCTAAGCAAACTCTCCCAAGACACCAACCTCCAATAGTGGTCTAGGTTTTTATCGTGCCTACCATGTGACTGATGTATAAGAAGAAAGCAGCAATGAGGTCAAGAAGAAAATGGAAAATTAAAAAATGGGATGCATACTAAAGCATTCCTAAAGCCTCTTATATATCTTCATGCAAATTATTACCATATTTAAGCAGCAGTTCTTCTTTGAAAAATGCTCTAGTTGTGTCATATACCATGACAAGCAGCACATATTGAATTTTGGGTCATAAATTTTGCCTGAACACACATAGTAGTTTACCTCTATGCCCAAATGTAAAGCAAGTAAAGAACAAAATGAATCTGAAACTATTCCTTGCCATAGGGTTGGCCCCTAGAGCTGGCTTTTCTGAAATGTAAACAGCAAAGTGAGAATGTTCCATTTGCTACTGCAATACTGTTTATTTAAACCCAAATCTGCAAATATGATTGAAGTCTGGCTTGGTTTCAACAATTTGATATGTTATTTAAAGCTGCAGTGCCATGTTTTGAATCATAGACTGTTTACTTTCTTCAGGCTTTTTGTTATGTTGTTAAGCTTCTTCTCCTTCTTTCACTAATATTGAAGTCATTTTTAAGAGATATTGAAAGTGGAACTGTGGGAAACTCTTCTATACAATTCAAAATCACACGCAAGCCTTATCTGCTAAATAGACTCTTGACCTCCAAGGCCCTTGTTAAGTTTCAGAAGATTTGCAAGTTTGCTCCAGGGTCATCTTGAAGCTTCTGTATAATGTGAAGTTATAACAGCAAGAATTTTCAAAGAATTTTAGTTGATAGGGAACTACGTGCAAAAATCATCTGAAGTTCTGTAAACCCCAAAGGAGTACACAGCATTTGGAATGTGATGCATTTCAGAGTGAAAGGATTTTTTAAAAATACATCAGGAATGGTTAATAATTTTATACTTTTAAATGGCCTGATTAAATGCAAACTGAAATTAGCAGAAAGATTTCAGCTGAGGTCATTACTCCTTAGATAGCAACCACATAGTATTCTTAATTGGAAAATATTTGAAGACTGACTAAAGAAAAGAAAACGTAATTATCTCTTATTTACAAGCAGGAAAACTCAAGAATTGTGTAAATGATACTACTTCCCTAAGGTCATCTTGAAAGATCAGTAACAATGTTGGAAGAGGGCTAAGAATTTCAGATGATTGATCTTATGCTTCACTGAAAAAACAGCACTGTTCCATTCCTCTATGATGAGAAGTCTGCAGGATATGGCTATCACTGAAAGAAGACATCTTAGATATTCAACTGAATTCCTAGTTGTTGTGCTACTGAGTCAATGGAGAAGACTGCTGCATAGTTTTTGGGGAACAAAGAGAAAATTCATAGAATCACAGAATCATTAAGGTTGGAAAGAGCACTAAGATCACCTAGTCCAACCATCAACCCATTCATGCACTATTTGAATAAATAACACTGTCTTCAGGAGGTGATGATCAGATCTATTTAGTACCAGGTTTTGACAAGTCACTATAACTGGATCAACAGCATTCTTACAGCACCTGCTTTTAAGTGCAGTTTCCTAGGTTGGATACCTGACATGCTTCACACTGAAATTCAGCTGAGCTATGTTCAGTCTTTTAAAATCAGTTATGACATTAAAAACAACAACAAAACCAGATAAGGAGTTCAGTAAGCAATATTGCCAGACATTTGGGAGATTTGTGTAATGAGATTTAAATGTTGGCAAGAAAGCTGGGAAATCCTCCTGTCAGGTAGAAAATTTCTTTCTTGTCCCTTGACTAAATGTACTGTTCCCAAAACAGTCACTGGTAAGATGTGCCCATGTCAGAAGCACATGATATTTCATAACTTTGCTGCATGCTAACATTTGCATAGTGATTACTACTAATTCTCAAAGGAATTGAGGGAATATTAACTGAATGCTTCAGAATTATGATTCTCCTGGAAAGTTAATGGGCAAGTTTTCTTCACTGAAAAATGAAAATGTGGCTTTTCTTGATGCATCTTCATGCCAAATAGAGATTTCTTCAGTTTGAATGGAATATCCACACTGGTTCAAGGGATCTGGAATTAAACTGTGGTACTTTCCTAATGGTGGGTCAAATACTTGTGAATTTACATGGACTTCAGCTTGCAAATCTGAAGTCAGGGCTAGACTGTATTACCCCAATTGAAAGTAAGGACCTCATCTGACATCTGGATGTTTTCTGTCTTCACACACTGCTATCTAGGTATTTGTGAAAAATAGCTTTGTCTGTCAGAAAACAGTCTCTATGCAATGTGGGTCACAACAGTCTCATGGAGTCTGTAAGTGCCAGAATATTCAGCAGCCTCTGCTGATGTATCCATGGAAAATACTAACCTCATAAAGTTAATATTATACCAGAACCATGCACCAACTGTGTGACAGCAATGACTGGAAAGCAAGAATTCCCGTACATATGCTCATACAGCTTACAGATGCACATGTACATGCACATAGTTTCAGCATTTCATTTTGTGCAGTGGAGAAGATGGAATATACTGAAAAATATATATATTTTTAATTTCCTTTGAAACTCAGAAAAAAACAAGCTTGACAATGACAATGTTATTCCCCAAGCTTCTCAAGCCTGACCTCCAATATCTGAGATCCTAGACCACTCAGTAGCATAGGACTAAATGAGCTCTCCTTCTATCACCAGAAATTTCATAAAGAAGCCCAGACACCTGAAAGACACCTACAAAAATTTTGACAAAAATTATCCTTATTTTTTTTCTGAAAAGTTTCAGTTTAAAGAAATCAACATATTCATTCCAGTAAAGATACATTTAATCAAAAGAACCCTGACTAGCTTCTGTGAGGAAAATCTCTTGAGAATGTGTCGATCAACAACCCACAAATTCAGATTAACAGCTTCATGCTTGATGCATGCCTGCCTTGCCAAACCAAATCCTTAATATTGTACACATGTAACATTATCATGTCTTTTTTTCCTAGAAGAATATGACTGCAGTCCCACAGTAGCAAGCCATGATGTATATTTCTCAGTTCTGTGCTTGATATATATTTGAATTCCTCTTGCCCTTCAAGCCAGGGCAATAGCAGCTTGTCCTTAAGTAGAATTGACTCTGCAAATTAACTGCAAATTTTATGGATCTAGGTCAGGAAGACAGCAGTACATATGGCACAATGACTATGGATAGGGAATCGCTTTTCATTTGGACTTTATTTGTTGGTGCCAGTAATATAATCTTGTGCAGTTACATGATATTTGTCTTTTCTTGGCATACAGCTGGATGTGTATTTTAATGAGTAGTATGATCTTTCCTGCAAACATATCCTGCATCCCTCTAGACCCAATTACTTTAAATAAACCTTTGTTCATAAATAGGCACACCCATGTCAACACTGATATATAACATGCATATGCAGTAAAATCCATCACGGTCAGAGCCAGGTCTTAGGTATACTAGTCTGGCAAAGTTCTCACTGGAATACTTTACGTTAATAATTAAAGTACAGAGTGGATATTCCAGAAACTGTGAGGCACATCACTGGCTCATTTTCATTAAGTCTGTAAACAGCAAAGCTGGGCTGACTGGCACCAGAATAGGCTTTGGACCTTGGCACTGTATAGGGAACATAAACTTGGCAAATCTGCCTTACAAATCATGTATAAATCAGAACTTCCCAGCAAGGCTGGTCCCATTGCTAGAGTTTTCCCACACACAGGATTGATCTTTGAAGTCAAGCTGCCTTAAAAGATGTTTTTAACATTTAGTTACAGCAACATAAACATTTAGTTTTCAAGGAGTTCATTCTGTGAGCAAATGTTTTTACAAGATAGAAAACAATTCTGCCATTTTTATATAGTTTCTAATTTTCTTTGTGGAACCATGAAGTCTAATGTGCAATAGTTCGATGAGGAAAGAAAACACATCTAGGTTAAATTTCTTCATTATAGCCACTGTTGCACAAGTGATCCCATCCCCTGTCGCTATGGACATTTCTTTTCCTCTGTAACATAGCTGCTTTTCCCAAGACAACATATGCCTTTTACTTTGTGTTAATTTTTTTTTTTTTTTTTATCTTCTAGGGACAAAAGATGAAATACTGAAAAATGATGTATGTGAAAATAAGGACACATGCAGGGTCTTTCCATAATTTCTCTACTACGCACATGTTTTTTCCTGGTGTTTCCTTACTGTTTCTGAACATAAAAATATACAGGTATTCATGCTTCCAAGTAAGATGAGTGTCGTACATGAGGGTTCAGCAGTCTCAGCTAACACAAATGTATGTTATGTACGAATATTCAGAAATCACTTCTGAAAAATACTAACTTCATGTTCTTCACCTAGCACTTTTGCAGACCCCAAAGTAGGAATGAAATTTCTAAAGACAATAGAAGTACAAAGCAGGCAATAACTCAAATAGTTTGATTTTCTTAGCTCTGACTAGTGTGACTAAAATGTCAAGTATTTTAGCCCTTATCTTTGTGTCATATATCCATGAAAGAGGCTGAAACCTAAGCAAGAAATGCTTATTCTTAAAGCCATCTCAAAAGCCGGTCTTAAAAGATTTGTGAACTGCAGCCAAAATTAATCGATTACAGAAGAGACTGATGTTTAAATAAATACATATGTACATGTGTATGTGTCACATCACGTAGCTGTATGCTCAGAAGGCAGACCAGAATGTTTCATCTTTAGATTGAAGGGAGTTACAGTGGCTTGAATAGCAGATCTGTCTTTGTAGATGTTTTCACTAAGAGAAGATCTCTTTAACAAGACTGTTCCAAATAGTCCTGTTACTACTAACAATTTTATAATTTAAACGAACAGATTGCATGAGTCCTAAATTCATTTGAGCTATGAAGGCTGTAGTCACTCCCATTAACAGTTACATTTGCAACAACTATATAAGAATAACTTATACTACTGAGTATATAATTTAATTTCTTGAATTGTGATGGTTTTGTTAAACAAAGCCAGTACAGTGATAAGGTTCTTAAGTAGCAGTGCAAGTTCACGAGTGGAAAACATTCAACATTGGCTATTTTCCCTGAATCATGCAAATATAAAATATACATATCTGATAACATGTGTTTTTTCAAGAAAAGAGCGTTCACATATTTCTTAGGAAATGGCTACTGAAGATGAAATTTGAATGAGACAAATACTAAGCCCTCACTATATTTTCTCTGCAAGACATTCCCCCACAAAAAGCTTGTACATACAAGATGAACAAATTTTAAACTACTGAGCATTTCAGAAACCTTTCAGAAAAGTAATTCCCAAGCTTGTATTTTCAACAAAGGATACACTTAGAAATCTGGAAGACTGTTTACAATGCAGGGTTTGAAAATGTACCAGCGTGCTGTGGTTCCACAAAAGGGTGAAGAGAAATATTTATTCTTTTGTCATCTCACTAATGATTTAGGTGCTTTTGTAATGATTATGACTGGAAACTAACTACATCAGGGACAAATGCTCCTTATCTGAAAAAAAAAAAAATTAATGGTTCTCCTCTACAAAAATGCCGACTTTAGAGAAAAAAGATATAATTTAAACCAACAAAATACACAACAGAGATGAACATAGCTGAAATGATATCAAGCACCAATCTTAAATGTTAGTGATCTAATTCCACAGTGACGTTTTATGTGGAAAAGCACGTACTGTTGCAGTGAGAAACAGTAAGGAGTACCTTAGGAGGAAATGTACAAAAAGTAAATACAGCATGCCAGCAAATATTTAAATAAATAGGTAACAAGCATGTTGGAAGAAGCATGACCCAAATATTGCACGGAAAAGAGGAAGACAGAAAGAAAGAAAGAAGAGTGGGAAGGGCAAGCAATCATAATAGGAGCTGAGATAGGAAGGTGCTACAGAAACAAAAATCTCTGTCAATTTCGTTTGAACTGGATGTAGAAAGAATGGGAGAAAATGAGATGGAACTTGGGGGAAAAAAAAAGCAACCACAAACAAACAACAAAACAAACAACACTGACTTAGCCAAGGGAGAAGAAATGATTTTAGCCAGTGATTATTGGGTCAGCTTCAGTGGGGAGGCTTCTAGAAAATGCAAAGGAAAAGAGGCTGCAGTATTCCAGGAGAGAAAAATGATGAGTGACACAAAGGAAAAAGAAGGAGGCAGGTTTAGAAGGTTATGAAGGCAAAGAAGACAGAACTTCAGGGGACCTGATATTAGAAAGTGAGGAGTGAAAAATAATTTCATAGCTGTCAATCTGAGTGTGTGGGAAGATGGAAGAGTCGTCAATAGTGATGAATGAAAAGGCATGGAGAATGGGTATGGAGGAAAGACAAGAATTTCCCTTATTTCTATTTAACGAATATATGGGGCTGAGGGCTGGAGGGAGGGGGCAGTGTGGAGAGGGCAGAGCAGAGGAAAAGCCTGCACATGGGAAGAGACTGAATTTGAAGAGTTCGGTTGCAAAATTGCAGCATAGACATTAGAGAAGACATTGAGGAGGCACTAAAATCACCTAGGAGGACAATACATATGGAAGAGTGAGATTAAGGAGACGCACTAAGGAATCTGTGACTTCACATCATCCAGCAAAAGATGTTTAGTTTATGAATGGGCACCAAGCCAGCAAGCTACAACTTCTGCATCAGCAAGGCTGACAAATCTGAGGAAGGTTTTGAGTTAGCAGTTTCACTGAGGTCTATGCTTGACAGAAGTCCAAAAAATACATGCTGAGCCACAAACTCTCCATATGTTAAAACTACTGATCCCCAAGAAAGCTGTGCACATCTCATGGAAGCCTGAAAAAATTTCCTCTGAGATACTTCAGCCCTGGCACTTAGAACAATTAACCTAAGGGTAACCCTTTAAAAAGCTCAGACTCTGCATTTAAGACTAAGTTTGAGCTGGTCTTGATCTGACAAGGCTCATACTTGGAAAAATGAGCATTGCCAAGGCAGCATTACTGAAGGCCAAATCTCTATGTCATCTGCTCTGCAACATCTTACAAAGAGATCTCTGTATCTGTGGCCCACAAACGTTATATCGCAGTGCTATTTCTGATAGGAAGCAACTTTATAGAATACAGGAAGCAGGGATTTGTTTTCATAATCTTGGACATTAAATGAACCATAAGAATATCCAGAGACAAGACAATCAAGGTTAAGGTGCATGTTGGAAAGGACATTAAATTTCACACTTCCAGGATCAATTCACTCTGAGACGATGTAGTGTAAGTAGAGTATTGTACACCTGCCTACTGATGCTGGTCACTATCAGAGAGAGGATGTGAGGCTGCATCACACTGCAAGTGCCATAGCAGATATCCCTGCTGCAGGTAGAGATAGCCCAAACAGATGATTCCAGAAACATTAAAAGTGAAGATCTTTTGATCACCCTCACGTCACTCAGTGTTGATATTTCTTTTCTTTTTTCTCTTGTCACTTCTTTTTTTTTTTTTTAATCAATATAGAAATCCATTGTTATTAGATAATGATAGCCTTCAACCAGAGATGTTAGGAACAAAGTAGTAGAGTCCGCTTGTAAACATAAATGAACATACTAGAGCTGGCTAAAACACAACAGAGCAGATACTATGCTTGCCACTTATAACACATTTACAGTCAGTGTCAATTTCCAATGTGAAGTTTGAGCAAGGTCAGGAAACTATGTCAAAAAGCACATAGCATTGCTTCTGTTTATTCCTATGAAAGAAAATTTGCAGAATATAGCCAAAATTCCAATTAATTTCATACCCAATTCTCCTTGTTATTCATGTCCACTCTTCTAGAAAAAAAACGACTGTTCAGAAAGGAAGTTCCCCTCCCTGGGAAGGTGGAAAAAAAGCATGAGATAGAAGAGAATGAACAGTTGGTTGAAACCTGTGATTTGTATTATTTTGTTTGATGAAATAGAAGGGTAGTTGCTCAATTGTTCTGGTGGTGGAAGGGAGTGGTAATTGTTGTCTATCAGTAGGTGTGGTTCTTGCCTGACCATGCCCTAACAATCCAGTCTTAATCTCACAACAAAGACATGATGTGAATCTAGCCTTGGACTTCCCACTGCTATTCAGCTAACCAGTAATGTTCACTCTCAGCAGTTAGGTGGATCTGCAGCATAAGAAGCGAATGCCTGACCAGACAGTTTATAGGGCTCTATGTAGGCTTATTTGGTACAGTAACACTGTCCCACCAGGAAAATCCAGATGCTTCTTTTAACACACCTACCTAACCTGTGTAGGCATGCTAAACTGCAAGGCAGTGGTTCCGGATTGTGCACACTCTCACGTAGTGATAGTTAGTGAACATCCCTTCAGGCTTACTTTAATGTTACATGCTTAGCATCTCTACCTCCTTGCTCTGCATTAAGTACAATAATACCCTGATGCCACATGACAGCAACTTCCACCAGAAGAAGGAATCTTGATGCACACATACTTTTAAGGTGCACAGGAGAGGATAAGACTGCTTAAATTTAGTGTTGAATGTAAGGACAGCAAATAAGAAAAACTGGAAAAATATTCCTTGAGGAAATACAAACTTGGGAAAGATTGGTGAAATTAAACCATTCATTAGATGTAAAGATGACAGGGAAATCACAGAGATTTCAGGCTCTCTCAATCGAGAGCAGGGCAAAAGGACTAAGGATAGAGAACTCTTTATAGAAAGTGTCTGTTCAGCCTTTAAAGAAACTGTCAAAATCCTGGACAGAGGGAAATGAATGAACAGAAGAGAAAAAGCTTACCCAACAAACAACAGCAAACAGTACAACAGAAAGGAGGAAGCTTGTCTAGCATAAATAAAATGAGTTACAAATGCATAGGATATTATCAGATTCACGGTGCTTCCTCCAGCGTTGCTGCATAAAAGAAGTCAGGAGCAAAAACATCAAAGATGAGGAGAAAGCCGAAAAGGCATGCAGTGTGTAGAAGGCAAGACAACTGGTGTGCAGGGAGACAAACTTTGCTAAGTGTGAAACTGAAGACAGAGTTGAGATTGGGAGATAATACAGTGAAGAAATGCTCCCATCTCTCTAACAACTTGGTTTATTAAAGTTTTGTAAATGCTTGCAGTTTGTCCTAATGTTTCTGAGGAAATAGCTCCAGGACCATTCTTGCAATCTGATCTCCTGACCTCTCATTTGGCTACAATGCCTTTGAAACCCTCCATCCTACAATAGCTACAACACTCACACTTGAGAGGTTGTGGAGATGTGTGCAGGGCCTTACTTTAGGTTTCCCATTTAGTAAAAGCTGAGAATTGGCTAACTCATGTTTAAAGGTAAAAATGTTTTTTTCAGACTATTGCTGACACAACAGGTCTTTCTTCCAAAAACCAAACAAAAAAGGCATTTTTCCTCACATTCTGTAATTTTTTGCTCTAATTTATGTAGCAAGTCCCTTGGTAACCTAAATTAAGCTGAATAGGTATTTCCCCTCATCCATGGGATTGACTTAACATACCGAGGGTAGAGTTATTCTGTCGACCCTTGGCATTGAAAATGCAAATTGAATCCTAGCGTTGACAAGAATGTTTGAATTTGATATAAAAGAGACTTAGTCACAGTACATTTCCAGCTCCTGATTATACCAAAGCAGGAGGGCCGAGTGAGTGCCAAGAAACTGTGATTGCCACTCCCCCAGTGAGGAAAAGGAAAAATGGATTAGCCACTCCTGGCCCACATATATTTATTATATCTTAGTCTTGTGGGCTGCCTGAACAGACACTTAAAAACACAACTTCAAATTGTCTGCTTCTATTTGCTGATGGTATTTGGGCACATAAGTGTGATAGTCCCATGAATGAAGACCCTTTATTAACTGGTATTAATGAGAGGTGCAGTGCTGATGGCCCTGATTAAAACTGAATTCCTCTCCTTACTACACATACAGACTACATGGCCACGAACATTTATAATATTTATTTAGTTGCCCATTGTGAGCATGAGATGTTGGGTGCTAGTGAAAGAAATGGATATGGAAGCACGTGATAAATGTTGGATGCAGCACAAAGCATTTACTATTACAATGAGAGTAGCATTTAAACCCACACCACTTCAGCCTTTCTATGAAGGTTTTTAATAAAGTCCAATATGAACATGGTTTGTGACCAAGAAAGCCTTCCACTAATGACTGAGCATGCGCTTTGCTGATACAAAATGTCTTCCAGAGCTTTCAAAAAGAATCACAGAATCATAGAATATTCCAGGTTGGAAGAGACTTAGAAGAATAATATAGTCCAAATCCTGGCTCCACACAGGACTACAAGAACTACCTAAAATTAAACCACGTGTCTGAGAGCATTGTTGAAATGCTCCTTGAACTCCAGCAGCTTTGTGCTGTGACCACTGCCCTGGGGAGCCTGTTCCAGTGCCCAACCATCCCTTCAGTGAAGAACTTTTTCCTTATCCCCAACATGACTCTCCCCTGACACAGCTCCATGTTGTTCTCTCAAGAAATAAAACCACTGATGATTCTTCCCACACTTATGCATTGAGATAGTGATCTTTTGAACTCTGTAGTATGGTCTGCGGTAGTCTATGTGCAGGATTTCTCGGTTCTTTCACAACACTCAAGTTGCTCTGACTCTAAGGATGTCTGCTTCATCTACAGGATGCAGTTTTGTGCAAAGTTTCGGCTCATGGATGTCTGCATGCTTTCTGCTTTAAAAGGCAGCAACAGGTAAACCTTTGCGTTCTCAAGTTAAAGGATTACAACATTAACCAACTTTAAAACTAAATTGGAAAATAAAAATATAAACCTGGAAAACCAAATTTTAAAAACTGAAAAGTAATTAGGGGCAGTGTCTTGCTCTCTATGTTATATTTATATTTTGGTTCAAGAACAAAAAATTGTAAAACATAAAGACGTTTGTAAAATAAAGATAATCTCAAATCATATAGAATTAATAATGTATGCTAAATCTTAGTTTGCAGGAGACAGAAGTCATAAGGAGAAAGAGTTTCACTTAATATGTATACAAATAATATATTGGAATAAATGTAGTGCTTGACAGCTAGGGGAAGGGAACAGGAATTGCATATTTCCACCTTTTCTTTCAGATTAACTAAGATTCTTTTTAGGGTGTTTAATTGTTGCCTGTTTTCTGCACACTCATTTTTAATTTCCCCTTTGTTTAGTTCATGAGTCAAGATGTTTTTAAGACTGTAAGGTTAACTCTGAGTGCATGGAATGTATAAACCAACATTTCAGCGGAAGGATTTATTTGAGGAGGAGAATGCAGGATTTGCCAGGTGCAGACAGATGTAGAATGATGCCAGCAGAGCTTTAATACCCTGATGATAACTATAAACCTGAGACTATGGAGAGGCAGTGAAAAAGACTGAAGCATGACACCAATAAGAGCTTTGCAGCACTTGGGAGTTGCAAGTGACAGAAATGACGATCAGCTCATAAAGTTCATAAAGTTAGTGTTTCAACTTCTAGTGCTGACCAGGCATAAAATGAAAATGGTTCTGTTTGCTCGTGAAGTTAAATTCTGCTTGGTCATGGCTCAGCTACCCCAGGTGCTCTCAACGGCTTTCAAACCGGTTTAACATTGTATCCTGAATACTATCTATTGCTTTTCAATGACTTGCTTCAATCTGAGTAATCTTAGGGCTTTGAGAACAGACACTAGCTTGAATGATTTTAGTTGCGTTTGGCTGTTGTGCTGTAGAGCAAACCACAGGGAGTACTGGGAGACCTACTGACCACCTACATGTGCTGGAGAGGCTAAGGCAACAGCTGGGCTGCAGCTGGCATGCTAAGCCACCTTGACTCAGAAGAGTACAGGAAGTGTATGAACACGTGATTCTGGGGCCAGGGGTATGCCGTGTAATCAGAAGGGGCAACAGAGCAGGATTTTGCCTTCATCCTAGTCTGCTTTCCCAAGGCATACTCCCTCTACTTCCTTGCTGGCAGAGCCTACAGGATTATGCTCCTGAACTGATTTCTGCAGAAACCATTGCTCAGTATCAGTTGTGCATCATTTTTCATGAAACAGGCCAAGAAGCCATCACTCAAGTGAGCTGACAAGGCAAAGAGATGGAATTAATAGCTAGATGCAGTCTGTGCCACTCCTCTATGCCTCTGTACCTAGATGTGGGAGAGAGCCTGCAGCTCTGTGGTGAGCAGGGACCCATGACAGAGTGGGTTTGGGAGCTGGCAACTCCATGTCAAGAAGCTCTGGGGTGCAAGGTTGGGAGTACTGGGGCACAGAAGGCTAAGTGGAGTTTAGGGTAGTGAGTTGTCAGATCTGAGCCATGGGGTGCAAGCCCTGGATATCTGTGGAGGGTGATGTAGGTGGGAAGGAGCAGAGCCTGGTCTGCTTTGGTATTTGAGGTTACTGTGGAGATCTGTGACTTAAGCAGGCCAGATATAGAGAGTGTGCATCTTCGCATGTGTATGTTCTCAATCCTCTTCCTCTATGAGAAATATAAAACCCTTTCTTAAACATTCACGCTTGAAGATGTGGTTGCTGGAAGGGGGTATCTTCGGATTCTATAGAATTCCTAAGTCCTGTACAAGGTAATGACCTGCAGTATGTAGTCTAGTATGAGAAACAGCCTTAGAAAATTTTGACTTACTACAGGACATGACACATAGCATTTTGAACAAATTCACAGCAGCACATTTGGTTGTACAGATCCCAGGGATGCCCTGATAATTAAGGTGAAGTTTTTAATGCTCTCATCCATGCCACAGATTAAACCGCATGCCAGTCACACATTTTATTCTTCCAGCTAAAACCACAGCACATAGGACTTAATATCTTACTAGACAAAACAGGAAAAAACTAATCCTGGTTTCGCAAGAAGGAGATTGAAAAATAGTTCCTTGGAAATCACCACATTCGTTCAACAGTATAAAAAACAGGGAGTGAACAGTACTATTGTGGAAAGGTTTTGCCTTCACTTATTTAATATGACCTGTATAATTCACTTAGGACTCTCCTTCCTGTGATAAATGCCTCTGATACAGTATGAATGACTGTAAAATTCCTTTACTGTATGATATAATTATGTGCTTCATAATACAAATCAAACTAAAGGTCATTTTACTGGGGAACAAAGAGCAAGATTATACTAGAAGAACAGTATAAAGTTGAAAAGTAAAAAAAAAAACCACACCTCAGTTGTGCCCTTTCATATATGTATCATAATTCTTTAGTTTTTCCCTGCACAGCGCTTTTTCCATCCTGTGAAAGGAATGGGCAGTTCTCATTTACTTAGCAGCTATTTCAGTGGTGTCTTTATTTCCCACTGTGTATTTTATGTATGTTCTTTTAAGATTTTCTGTACTCTCATACCTCTAAGACTACATGAAGATTAGCTAGCGTATCTTCCGAACTTTCCTGTGAGGCATATCTTTTTTCTCTGCTTCACGTACAAGGATAAAAGACTTGCACAGAGTAAGGTCAAAAGTACTCACTAATGTCAGACACCAAGTCTGAAATATCAAGTATGTAGGAACTAAGTTTTTAATGTATTTTGCACCATTTCTTACATTGAACAGCTCCAGTTGTTATTGTGAATACTTAGATCTTTTTCTTTGGACATAACTCTTAAAAGTGTGTATTCATATACAGTACCAAACTGATGACTACCTCTGATTAATTTGGTTTATGAGACTGCATTGAATGCTCGTGACTGAGGCAGGGATCAGAGCTGTTCCCCACAGCATCAGCTACCTTAGCTGAGTGTCAGGGAATAAAGGGGAAAAAAAGGAAAAAAGAAAAATGAAATTAGACTGTAATGTTACTTCCAACATTGTGCTGACTTCCACAATGGCTGTGAACAGGAGAAACCTTCAGATTACTTTCAGAGCACTCTTGATGTATAAGCTATTAACACAACAGCTAACAGAATAATTGATAACAGCACTAATGTCGTTTGCCACTAGATACCTTAGCATTTTGTTGGTCTATAAATAGTCTCAAGGAAGGAAAATGATCACCTAAACAAAGTGTTGTTCCAACTCTTTGCCCCCTCTCCTTCCTTCTATTCTGTCTCTTTTCTACCTTTAGTTCTTTCTACTACATACCTTTGTCTGTGCAGTGCACTTCGATTTCTCTGATGCATATGACATCCTATGATCTCTTATGTCTGTGACTATGACATTCCCAGGTGTTAAACTGGATTCTGGAGGGCACTTTGTCCCACAACACCTGAAGGTAATGGTTACAGCAACATATATTTATGTCCAGTAATAAAAAAAGCTTAGAAAGTATTCCTTCCTTCTCTGTCATGTCTGAACTGAAAGACTTGGAAGAGCATTAGTGTACCATGATATTAAGGGCAGCCAAAACCAGGGAGTCATAAAGAAATAGGAGGACAGATTATAATATATTCAGATGAATATGATACCATGTGACATGCTGAGCAGGGTGGTGAGAGGCTATATCTTAAGTTTTCTGTCACATTTGCACAGAGGGAGAGTGACTTTTTGGTAGGTAGACTAGCTAGGGAATAGAGAAATCTGTCTTTTGGTCCTTCTTATGACCAAATACCTTCTGTGACTACAGAAAAATCATTCTAATGCACTGCCTTTGCCTCAAGGCCATGAACAAGACTTGTATCCATACAGATGAGGGGAATACATGAGGATTTGTGTTACAAATTACAAAGTATTATGCTAAAAACACAGCTATATAATCACATAAATCCAAATCCCAGCTTGTTTATTAAAATGTGACAGTAAATATTTCTGTTATGTAGAGGTACATCAAAAGCTATCTTTGGGTTTCAGTTGGAGAGAGAACTGAATTTGACATGCATTTCCAGAAAAAAAATAAGTTAACTTCCTCCTTTATTTGACTTCCAGAACTTGTTTCCTAGGGCATAAATAACATAATGTCTGAAGTGAGGGATGCTGGGATTCTGTTTTATGTGCTATTATAAAATATGTAGCACTAGATATGATTTCAGTCACTACAAGATAAAAATAACAGAAGCCTGAAATCAGGTCTTGAAAGGAAAATGTAAGATCTTTATGTCTCATGATAACATAATTAAGTTTTTCATAACTTCATCTGTGTAATGAGAAGAGGTTGTGACTTGATAAAAGGGTATAATACAGACACAGTGGAGTTCAGGCCCAAACTTGGCAGCTGTTTAATAGCTACAAGAATGATTGGAGACTACTTCCTATGAAAAATGTTCAACATAACATATAAATGGAAGAACCAGAAAGAACAACAGAATCTGGGCTTTTTCGGTTGTTAGCACTGAAGGGAAACTGAATAACAAGAGATTCCTTAATACCTTATCTGAACCTCCCGGTACTTCAAAAAGCTTGCACAGATCCTGAGTATTTTGAAAACATTTTCACTCAAATGCTTAGTTTTTCATCATTTCTCATTTCTGTACAATAAGGAGTAAATGACTGATGATGGAAATAACAATCACAGTAATCTTGCCACTGGGAAAGAGAAAAAAAGACTTTGCTTTAGGAAAATATGGGACAATTTTTTTTTTTTTAAAGTAAAAAAAATCCTAATCATGAGAGTCAGATTCTTGCATGGAATCTCTCAGTATGTGGTTTCAATCTCTGATTTTCCCTATGTAAATATGAACCCATTACCCTTCTTTCAGAGAAAGACTTTATTATTATCATACCTGGAAGCAATTTTTATCTCTAATGTGCTACATCTCACCATCAATACCTGTGAAGCCATGTGTTGGTCATTCTATCTAGCAAAGAGGTTTTTTTTTTAAAAAAAAAATTATTGCAGTTGTGAAAACAGAAACATACGTAATGAGTAGCACAGGAAGAAACCACGGGATTATTTTTGAAGTACTTGACCTGGCTAAACCAGAGTAAGTATACTGTATGATGCTGTACCCATGGAAACTCAGCTTCAAAAAAATTGAAAAATTCCACTAAGACCACAGAAACTACTCTTTCACAAAGAAATAAAATAATTTATCGCTCAAGGCAGAAGTGAGCTCCTGAACTACTTTGAAGTCCTGTATCTCAAGCAGGTGCTTGATTCCAGATTGGAGCCAGAAAAAGGACACCACTGACAGTGATGTCACAATGCCTCCTGAAGTTATAACAGACGTATAATACTATAGTTACCTAAAGAATTTACTCACCTGCTTTTTAGTGTCTGAAACAATAATAACACAAATCTGTTCTGATGGTGGTTAATAACTGAAATGGAGCAGTAATTTTTAATCAATATGAAAGGTCAGCTAAATAAATGAAGTTCTGCTGTAAGAAATTCCACACAGGATGAACTTTGCCTCCTATGAAAAGGGCCATTATGAGGTCTCAGCATCTCTTAAATCTTTAGAGTTCTGATGCAGGGCATGAAATTTGCTAAGAACAGGACTTCACAAAATGGGTGAATTTTAAAGACTGTTCTTTACATGTCAGATAAAAGCATAGTGGAGGGCAACAAACAGTGCAAAAGGTAGAGATCTGTTCTCAGACTCTGAATTCTAGAATATTAAGTAACCTGCAGTGCAGGAAACTTTCTTTGTCGTGGTTTTCCATGAATATGGAATATTACTGCAGTTTCTTATGGAAGCTGTCAGAAAAGGCTAAATGCACAACTAAATAGGCAATTTCAGCAAGAGAAAAAATACAGTGAGAAGTTGCTCATTGCTGTCAGAGAGAGTATCTACCATGCAATAGAACTGGGGAAAGAATCACACTCCATTAACTTGGAGATCCATTTCATATTGCCAGGAGAGAGGGTGGATCTTATAGTGAAAAACTGTGAACAATTGCAACATCAGCGGTTGCTCTGAGACCACTCTGAGAATAAGAAGCAAGAAAGCAAATGTTATGAGACATCATCATCTACTTCCCTTGATATTATAGAAACATACAAGATGAAGAGAGTAGATAGGAAAACATATTTGCAAAAGCACAGCACTTGTAGCAGATCATCCTAGTTGTCCTGGAGATCACTTCTGAACTACATTCAATCTTTCTGTATTTTTCTGGATGCCTCTTCCCCCCCCCCCCCCCCCCCCCCCCCCCCCCCCCCACTAAAGCCTAGTTTGTAACAGAAAAACTGAACACAGGCATCATTACACTTTTCTATTCCTGCACTTAACAACTTTCATAGCTGCCTTCAGCTTTGTCTTAGACCCACACAGGTCATGCAACTCAAGTGAAGAAAAAGAGCATTAGCAGAGAGACCCTGATGAATCTTCGGAAAGTTCAGTGTAAACCAAAACAAAGCTGGGTCAGAATCAAAGCTTAAGGGACTGAGAGTCTGAAAGGTCAGGTTCGAGCTCGCAGTGATGAGGGGACCAAATGCATCCTTGCAAGAGAAGGCAAAAAAAGAACATCTTCAGCACAAGGCTTCTGGTAGAACCTCAGATATTGTTTAACTTCTTACATACTTTGAGAAAATAATCTACCTGCTTTTCATTCTTATTGTGTTTAGGGAAATATGGTTATGTATAAATTGTTTGTGCATAAACACAATTTAATTTTTTCTAAACTTCTAAGATCCTGCACTTCAGTTAACCATGTGGCTCCACATGCAAAAAATCCAAGACAGGTAAAAGCAACAAACCACATGAAAACTAAGAGGTAGTTAATTGGAATGTGGTAAATTGGGCTCTAACTGTACCATGTAAAAGGGGATTTTCTGCAACTGAATAACCACAGATGAGATAATGTAACCACAAGGCATCCATAATGCCTCTGTGGACTGAAAATATAATTCCTTTTCAAACATTCTGATAGTTCACAAAACAGGCTAAGGGAAGCTATTAGAAGTGCCCACAGTGTTAATGTTTGGAGATCAATTATTTATGTAGACAGACAGACTTATGTGGATAGACTATTTTAAAGAAGATTACAGTCTATATGTTTAATTAGGACATGTGTGTCACTTCAGTGACACAGCTGGAATATACCATCCATGCAGCTGCTCAGTAACAGGTAAAACTCAATGCAGAGTACTGACAGTAGGTGTGCTAAAACTTCTGAAGTCAGAAAAGCAGCTAACACACTTGTCCTTTTCCTGTAAAACACAACTGAAGATACTCAGTGTGAATTTTTTTTTTTAAATCTGTGCTCAGTTCAGTTCACTTAACCTAGGAAGGAAAAAAAAAAGTCTTCTTTTTCCACTGCTCTGTTGCTTCTATTTCAATTTTGGCCAAACCCCAAAAGCCAACAAGCACAAGAAATTTAAGGCTTGTGCTTTGTTTTGTTGTGAGATTATTCTTGTTTAAAACAAGCATAAGTCTTATCTTTTCCCACCATCTCTTTTCCAATTTGTGTTGGTTTGGGTTTTACAGGGTGATCTGCATTGGTCCTTACACATTTAAACTTGTTCACATCTCTGACTTTCCATCAGAATTTAGAGACATCATTCGAATGCCTCCAAGTTGGACCTATGCGTTAATACCAGCTGACTATGTGAAACAGGCAACTGTATAAAAAACCTTGTTAGTGTATGCAATTACTCCTTTAGTAGATGCAAATATTGCCTGGTTCACCTCAAGTCCACCTACAAGAAATTTCAGTTCCTCAAGTATTGAAGACTTACCTGATTTCCAAGGTCATGATTAGAGGTTAATTAATTTTGATTTCCTTTAAGTAGCTTAGAGGGGTTAGGCTGCATCTAATTTGCTTGTTACATGCATCTGAAACAGTTGTTAAAACATTATCTCTCTCTATGTTTTTTTTCCTGTGTTCAAAATGTTTGATCTTACAATTGCTGTATAATAAACAAGATATACTGCTGACAAAAGATATGGCTGATGTGCGTTTTGTGCTTGTTGTTTTGCTAAATGACTTTATGACCAGTAAAGAGGAAGCTGACTTCCTACTGAGTTAACCTCTTTTCAGCCATCTGATCCTACAGACTGCCATTTTACCCTCTGAGTTCATCTAAACAACAGAAGGCATAGTTTTTCCCATCAGGCATCTACATGCATTGTCCAGAACTCCTAGTAATTTTAAAGTCCTGGATTCCTTATCAACATGAAAAAAAAGCATTACCAAAAACATTGTAATAAACTCATATCTCTGACATATGTATTTATCAAGTTCTTAATCTCATGGTCAACTCTATTACCTTACTAACAGAGTTGTATCTAATCATTTCTCTATTCACTTCTCTAATGCCTGTATAGCGTGATGAATGGCTTGGACCTTCAGCTCCTGATTAAACACCTCTAGGACTTAAATTCTAGTGACATTTGAGAGGAAAGAACCAATTGCTTACCAGTATTTGGCCTGATTGGTTCTAAACCCTAATCCTGCACATCACTAATCATTGGAATGTTGAACTGCATGCAAACTAGCCATTTAATATTATTTATCTCCAAAAGTAGACAAGTATCTCTGTCTCTGAAGCCTAGAGACACCAAGAAGAGAAATAGAATGAATATCCCAGATAACACTATTTACATATGCCTTTGCAAATAGATCTTTATTGCATAGTGCCCTCTGGTGTTCCATCCTATTTTCATTTTGAGAAAAAGCTATTTTCATGTTACAGATCTATACCCAAATAGTTGTTTGGGAATATTTCACAGTGTTCTTTCATTTATTACTATAGATATAGCCTACGGCTTCAGTTTTGTACCCAACCAGGAAAATTCTAAGTGCATTTGACCATGAAAAAATGTCATAAAATTAAATTGACAAAGATAGTAAGAGCACACTTCTGTTCGTGTGTGTGAATGTTATGTGTTCTTATTGTGTTATACAACTATGCCTGCAGAGGATTAAAAAAATTAAATTCTACTTCCCATCTCCTAGAACGTGTTCTTCTTCAGATTAGATGAGAATTATGTCTGATAGAGCTCAAATTTACAACTCCTGGGAAAAATTATATTACCATTCAGAAAGGAAATAGTTATTAATGCAATCGAAAGAGGTAAGAGAGAAAAAAAAACACAAAACAAAGAATACGCAAAGGGAAATCCCCAGGTCCTCCTTCCTGAAGCCTATATCATTACTTTACTTTGCTTTAAGCATCTGCTGCAGTAAATGCTGAGCTGTTACTTAGAAGAGCAGCCTGATGACACCACATCAAACTTTACAGTGGAAGATGTAAGGCATGGGACTCCCAAGAGAGCAGAGGCATCTTTATACAGCTTTCAGGTGGATTCTGGATGGTAAGTTTTTATATATATCTATCTTAAGTGTCTGATAGGCATGCAGGAACTGTGCATGGGGATATCATGCTGCCTGTTTTGAGTCCAGTGGGGGATCACTTGATTCAGTAGGAAAATAGCTTCTGATTTAATTTTCATTATACTGCTACAATCCTAATTAGGTGCTCAGATACTTATTATTACAACACATTATTTCCCTGGTGGTTCTAGCCCCCAACTCATAGTAGAAGACAGGGAGCCAGATTCTGATCATATTTAATACTGGAATAACTCAAGCTTCTATTTCTTTAATGAGATAATAATCTGGCCATCTGCCTTTTCGTGGCTCTACCTTACTGTATATTGTAATTTTCAGTCATTATGCTTCAATAAACACCAGTTTAATATTCAGTAAAACAGTTCTACTTTGAGAGAATAGCATCAACTTGCAACTCAGCTCACATCTTTAATCTGTATGTAATTGGCAATTCGTTAAGCCTAGCAGGTTATAGTTAAGTAAATATAAAGAAAATAAACATGATTTCAAGACCTCTGAAATAAGAGCTCCTACAAAATATTAGATTTTTCAGTTGTAGTTTTTCCTCTCATAAATAAATGAATAAGCCTGCTCCTTTATTCCACTAAGAGAAATGACATGAAACACTGTATCTTAAAGCCAGAAATCCTGGGATCAAAAGTAAAACAGATTGTTGGCCTTTCAAATAGAAGAACACAACAGTGTTCAGATGGTAAGCTCAGAGATAAACATGGTAGAGAGAGGACATTTATTTTCTTAGTTCTCCATTATGAATCTTTCCAAAGAACAGATGAGCTTCAATCAGTGCTATAGCGATCAGCACTTGAGAGTTTACAAGTCCAAAGCATTGGCTGCATATCAATTTTGATGATATTTTCAGCTGATACTTCATCTGAACAGGTGAGAATTTCACAAGACAAGCACATGACAAAGTGGAGCCATGAAGATGATCAGAGGGCTGGAGCACCTCTCTTATGAGGAAAGGTTGAGGGAGTTGGGCTTTGTTAGCTTGAAGAAGAGAAGGCTACAGGAAGACCTCATTGCAGCCTTCCAGTACTTGAAGGGAGATAACAAGCAGGAGGTGGAGTGACTTTTTCTTTTTTAAAACACAGTCAGATAGAGATTTGACAAGGGGGAATGTCTTAAAACTAAAGGAGGGCAGATTCCGGTTAGATATTAGGAAGAAATTATTTACTCAAAGCATGGTGAGGCACTGGCACAGGCTGCGCAGAGAGGCTGTGGATGTCCCATCTAGAGGCATTCAAGGCCAGGTTGGATGAGGCCCTGGGCAGCCTGAGCTGGGGGGTAGCAACTCTGCCCATGGGGGGGGAGGGGAAGAGGGTTGGAACTAGACGGATTTTGAGGTCCCTTTCAGCCTAAGCCATTCTGTGATCCTACGATCCCAAACCAACCAATTACTCATCAAAAATCAAATCCTATCATGCATGTTAGAATTTCAACCTCTAGTAACACAATGGAATAGATAATAACTGCAGTACAAGTGGACTCACGCGGTCAGCCATGGCCCAAGCACTATTTCTCTGTAAGGTTACAGTTCTCCACATGAAGAGCTCTGTGGAGCAATAGATTAGCCGATTCTGCCACCTATCGGCAATTTACTAAGAAATTGGTGAAAAATCCAGAGAATTATTAACGGTAAAAAGGAGGCAGGATATGTTTACATTCAGCAATTCCAACAGGATGATCAGCAAAAAGAAAACAAACTACTCAGACTTGTTCCCAGCACGTTAAAATATTTTGCTTTGGTATATCATCAATAAAATGAAAATTCAGGTATGATGTAATACTTTTATTAAAGGTAAAACTGAAAGAAAAAATAAATTCCATTAAAACATGTAAGTGTGAAAAAAAATTCTATCTTTTACAATTTTGTGGTCCAAATACCAAGTTTCCCAAACCTTTTTAATAATAAAACTCCCACCTTACAATATTCTCTATTTTTGTTTTTCCTAGTAATTTCTAACTTATTTTTAAAGTTACAGATTGTCTTGTCTTCTCTTTAGCAGCAGCTCTTTTTCAAAGCACAGGAAAACTCATAATAACACTTTCTAATTCACCATGTATCTTGGAGCTTCCCTCAACAGGAAACTTACCACAGAAATTGAGAGCAGCAAAAGCAAGTATGAAAATTCACCATGGGAAATGTTAAGCGCTCTCTCGCATGCAAGTGTGGGAAAAAAAACACTTAAAAATTTCTGCCGAAAGCAAATGCTGAAGCCTACAGCTCCACCTAGCCTCCATTCCTCTGAGGCTCTTTGTACAATTCTTGGCTTAATCCCTAAGAGCTAAACTCTGGTTGAAAACAGTTCTAGTGAACTCAAACACAGGTGCCAGCCACACTATTCACACTGAAGATTACCAAAGGAAGAAAACAGTTTAATCAGTTCTGCATCTCTTTTGGATGCCCTCTGCATCACATTTTGGTCCTCTGTTGACTAAAATACACTTGTAATACCTTGATACAATGGAAAATGCAGCAACAACAGCAAAGCAGCAAAGTCCTAGGCTATAGCAAGTAAGGGGATGCTTAAATGCAGCAGCTGTAGACACAGAAACAAAGGAAAGAATCTGCTTACCTTCAGAAAGCCCCAGATAGGCAGGGATCTCCAGCAAGATACCCTTGTCTCCACTTCCAACCCTTAAATGAGATCTGGGAAGGGGTGGATCCTGGCTCCACTCCTTCCAGTCACTCAGGGGCAGTGAATGCACCTGAGTTCCCCTGGGTTGGCCTGCCTTCCTACCAGGTGCTCAATCACTGCTTCAAGCTGTGACTTAGCATTTCCACTACAACATTAGAGAGTGATCGCCCTGTGGTGCAGTGCAAGATGATCTACAGATACAGTCAGGTTTAGTTTTGTATCACAGAAGTTCAAGCGTCTGGATTATGGCATGCCCCACACAAACAGATTTTGATATGAAACCCTGGAATACTCTATCACATAGTTAGCCCTGAAATTGTCATTCTAACTTTATAGACTTATAAATTCAACAGATTCAGATAAGCTAGCAGTAGGATACCTGGCCTGTTTCTGCCTATTTTATTTAACTATTAGGCTATCGCCACACAACTTTTGGGGTAGTATGGTTAGGTTGAGGTTGAACTTGGTGATCTTGAAGGTCTCTTCCAAACTGAGAAATTTTATGATTCTATGAACTTCAGTGCACTGCCATTTTCTACTCCTCTGATTCATCCTTACCTCAAAAGGAAAATATGACAGGTTAGAAAAATTAAGACATTAGTCCAAAGGAAATGAGCCTATATCAGCTCAGAGATTAGTCTGTCAGTAATGCTCATGTTCTTGACACAAGCAGAATAAAAAGATGCAAGGTAACATCCATTTGTTCTTCTTCATCAGTACAAGGAAAGTCAAGACCTTACCAATATGCTAAACAGATGAATGATGTCAAAATAACACCCATCAGCTCCTGGGGAAATCCAGGCAACCTATGGGTGGAACTGGATCAACTGGGATTTTCGGCTCTGAGCATGGACAACAAGGAGAGGTGGAAGGCGAAGCTACAGCAATGGGGCACGGAGGCTGCAAGAGGTAGTTTACAACAGCTGATTTGGGAGCAAGCTACATTACGTCAACCAGACAGTCTCCAGTGCAGCTTTGTGGAACACCGTAGAGAATTACAGCAGTAACTACTAAGTCTGTCATCTGTATTTCTTTAATATATCATCTTAAGGAAGGCCAAAATGCAAACCAGGAATGTTAAACCTGAAATAACATTAACATGAACACTTCTCATATGACATGATTTTTAAAGTTCTGAAACCATCTTGGAAATGGTGCAGAATGCAAGCAGTGTAATTTAATCTGAAGAGAATATGACAAGTAATGATTATGTACTAATGTTACGGAAAGGGGTAAGCCACAAAATCAGCCAAAAGAAAAAACTGTCTTTTTAATTAAGTACTTATTTTTTGTATTGATCTTTGTAACTCTTTCTGATTTAGTAACCAGAATTGTAACCTTGCCTTTGCAAGTTTACAATTCAATACAAATCAAGTTTCTTTCTTTTGTCAAATTGATGCCATATGCAATGTGAGTTCAAGCAGCTCTAGCAAAAACAACATACATTTATCAGCATCAATATTGTTAAATAACAGAGCCAGAAGTCATTCTCTAGCCCCATGCCAACTGGCAGAGTCTGAGTGTTTCTGTAATGCTAAACATGCTTAGCCTCCAAACAAAGCCGGATGCATCAAAGTAACCCATTAGGAGTGGTTCATACCTTCACCCACCTGCTGCTCTCTGGGAATTAATTGTTGCCTTGGCTCAGAGCCTGGCAGCTCAAGATGCTCAGGTTGTCCAGAAAACTCCCTGGCACTGTTTAACTGTTATAGACAGTATTCTCAGAATTCCCAAATTCAAAAGTAATGCAATTGTTCTGAAAGTTTTTGCTATTAAATAAGAAGTAAGGATGTGTTTAATTTCTACTGCTCTCCCAGGATCAGTCCGGAGACAGGCAGCTGCATTACCTGATGACTGTTATCCTCTCTGCCCTTCTACCAAATGTCAGAAAGTGGAGACACCAGCCACACTTCAGCAATCTCTCTGTCACCACAGCATATCACTTGGCTTTTAAACCCTATAATGCTTAACGGTGATATTGCTGCCACATGACTATTGCTCACATAGAGAGTAATTGTTGTGAGCTTTGGTGGCAATTTCCTACACCTATTTAAAAAACAAAAAAAGAAGAGAAATCAGAGAAAATTGACAGCAAACTTTTTTCAAGTATTAATCAAAGAACTTGCATGGCTTATAGAAATAAGATCCATAACAGAGTCCCAACAGAATTGCAAGAGTCATTTCCTGTCATGAGTGTATGTATGCATGAGGAGTAGTAGCATTCCAACCAAGTCATGTCAATGGCTTTGAGGCCCAAGCTTGTTTTCAGTGACCTTATAAACAATACGCTTGTAAAAAGCTACACTGCACACAGTCAGCAGTAACATAAATGACTTGCTGAGTCGGTGTTTGGTTGGGATAGATGATTCAGCAGAGATTACACGAAAATGAGATTGCATTGCATGTCAACATGGTCTATATTGCTCCAAAGGCATATCTGGAGAAGGTGCCAAAAACTTGTGTTTCCTTGAAGCAAATACAAACTTCTCAGTTTGTAATCTAACAAACACAGACTGATGTCATCACAGCAACACCATTTATTAAAAACGTTTCCAAGACCTACTGGGTCAAAAATTGTTGGTATCAGATGTATTTAGCTACTAGTTTTTTTAAAGCTGTGCTGGAATAAAGAAATGAAGGAAAAATAAGAAATATATTAACTGTTTTTTTTTTAACATCAGGGGAGATTTAATCTAAGTTTAGGAACATGGCTTCATATAGTTTGAATTAATTTTTCAGCCAAATAAAAAAATACAAGAATTTATACTGTTGGCATTTACAAGAGAATTTTGCATTGTACACAGCCATCGGACAGCTGTTTTCTCACCTGGGATCTGAAGGACAGTCTCTACTGTTGGTGATTTATATAGTGTTGAATTTTCTTCACCTTTTAGATTTCACCTCTACTTCTGTATATTTTTCAATCACTAACAATTTTTGTACCTGCCTCATTAACTCACCATCTGGAAGAAAATACTGCATGCATGTATGTAACTGGATCACCAATACACTTTGTCTGACCATTAATACTATCTTCCTAGATTTCATAAGCATCTTAAGATAGTAAACAAACACAGATGCACTGCCTCTCTTCATTCCTACCTGCTATGACATAATACACAACCTGATACGATGTAGTTTTGTGGTTCACAAGATACAAAAGGAAATAATCAAAATTGTGTATAAGGCATCTTTTGAATGTAATTTGCCTGTGAACTAGCCCCAGTCCATTTTCTGAAATGTTGCCCAGCTGTGTCAAGCACACTGAACTGTCCATATTTTTTCTGTTTTCTGTACCTATGAGTAGAACCATCCACCAGAGGGTGTCAGAAATCCACTCTGCCGTCTTAGATGCCTCCAAGCTACAGCAGCCTTTCTTTTATCACAAACCCAATCATCCATATTCCTTCACAGTCAACTCAACTCTTGAGAAAAGTGGGCAGTGTAAAATATTACAAACTAGAAGTACAAAAATCTATTGAACTTGGACATAATAGTCTGAAAAAGGCATTCTAAACTAGACAAGCAGGACCAAGAAGTTTGTGACATATTAATGAGATGTATGAAAATGAGAAGCTGATTTTAAACTATTCCATTAGTACTTTGACTATTATGGTTGCTTGAATATTTTCCATGAAATATGAAACTGTTTTTTTTTTCTTCCTTACTTTATTTTCATTTCTACTGCACTCAAGGGTTTGATTAATTTCTTTCAGTTTCCCTAGTGTAAAACAGAAATATTTCTATTGAAGTTAACAGAGCTGCAAAAGTTGTGTTCCAGAAAGAACTAAGATTTTCAACTGAATATTTACACACAGAAGATTGCTGAATCTCTTCTCTATCTAACAAAAAATGTTGAAGTGAGCAGGTTACACAGAGCAAGAAGCCGAACTAAGCATGAAATATAGAGAAGTACTGTTGCTCTCAGGCTTTTTAGATCAAACCCTCCTTCCCCTCTCCCACACCTCTCACTACCTCCTTTACTATGAAGTGGATGAAATGCTTTTGCAGGACTTCTGTCTCCCTTAAGTCTCCTTTCCTCTTTAAACTTTTCTGCCAGTGTCTGAGGAAAAGCACTTCTTTTCAGCCTACGCAGAGAAACTAAATATCTCTACAGACACTGTAAAGGTAATGTTTTTCCCATTTGCAGGTAGACAATTCAGTTTGCCAAGGAGACATCAACTTTATGAAAACTCCACAACTTCGTGAGTTACAAGGAAGTATGAGACAGCCTCCTTTACCACAGGATACTTCTGTCCTGGACTCCCAGACTGACACCTTGATAATTTACTCACCAAGATATTCAAGCATTAGAAAAAAAAATTCACCACTTTTCATCCAACTAAAGAGACTGAACCATTGTTCAAATATGTACCCCAAATAATGCTCTTCCCTCAGCTTTCACAGAATAAATAAAAAGATACATATAACTGCAAAATCTCCTTATTTTGTTTCATCCAGCGGTATACTGGATACACACTCTTCCTGCTCCAGCTGTGCTGGCTGAAGATATTATTATTACAAGTCCAATGTCAGCTGCACAGCATCAACCAAGATTGCCACACCTGCAGATCTGCCAATCAAGCATCACAGGTGACAAGTCCCTGCTCTACTTCTAGTTTGAAGTAGCCAACTGTTTGAATAAGCCAGCTGGCAAGGACATCATATGGAAATAGCTTCAGCAGCTCTGGATCATTTTGACTGGAAAAAAACTAGAGAATGCTTATGAGAGTTATTTTGTTAGAAAAGCAGAAGTAGTAGCAGGGGTCCTGAGGAGCAGTTTAAGGTGGTCAAATAGTGCAACCAAACAGCTGCATCTAGAAAAGGACGTAAGTCAGGAGAGATGGGACTTGCAAAGCCAAATGCACAAGGAGAGCATTAATATGAAAAAAAAAAAGAGGAAAAGTCTTGTCTTACAAAAAACTAGTCCAGCATCTACTAGTCCTACATGTGATGGTGAAAAATATTTAGTTTTCACTATTATGCTGCAGCTTCAGAGTTAAGAGAAGATATGCCTTTTTCTGAACTCAGAACTACAGGCAAAAGAATCAGGTTTCTCCTTTTTCACGAAGGCCAAAGAGAAATTCCAAAGACCTAACAAAATTGAAGATACTTGGCCATCCTATATTTGTTCGAACTGCAAAGAAAAATTGGGATTTTTCAGTTAAAAAGAATAATTTCAATGTTAGATTAAACAAATATTAGACTTTCTCACATTTGAGAACGTTCTCTAGCATAACTTGTTGCCACATAGAAGTCACTCGGACTTTCATGAACAGTTTAATGCAGGAGTTTTATTTGATGTAAACTAATTCATTGAGTTAGTAGTGAGATTCTGTTCCTCGATTGTCCTAAAAAAAAAATATGTAGAAGTATTTTAAATCCTGTTTCCATTCTGAATATTGAAGTGTTCCATTTTTTCCCCATTTTTTCTACCATTATTTTGCACATAGAACAAAATCAATCTGAAGTTTTCTTCAGCCCTTGAAGGTTATGCGTTCATCCTTGTTATGCACTCTACAAAGAAAATGAACCAAGTGTTTGACTTAGAGGAGGTAGGATCTGAACACCGTGGTGAAAACAAACTCCCAGCCAACCCTGAACTTGCAAGGGATTTGCTGCTCAACCCAGATGCCTATAAGTTCATTGGGCCTGCTGGGATTCAGCTTGGCTTTTTCAGCCCAGAGCAGAGGAGCTGATGGGAAGCTTCATGGCAGCCCATAGCTCCTCACAGGGAGCAGAGGGGCAGCGATGAGCTCTACTCCCTGTGACAGCGCCTGAGGGAACAGCATGGGGCTGTGTCAGGGGAGGGGCAGGTGGGGGTTAGGGACAGGTTCTGCACCAGAATGTGGTGGGTATGGCCCCAAGTGCCAAAGTTCAGGGAGTGTTTGGACAACACTTTCAGTCACATGGCCTGTTTTTTGGGTGGTCCTGTGTGGTGTCAGGAGTTGGACTTGATGATCCTTGTGGGTCCTTTCCAACTTGGGATATTCTATGTTCTAAGATTCTAACTCTTTCTGGACATAAAATACACTTTCAGAAAATACTACAGGAATGTCTTTCAAAGGTTATGGAAATTACTTCGCTCTACCTCTCTGAAGACATAGTATATTTAGTTTCAACCTTATACACAAAACAGCGTATAAGGCAAAATCATGTCAGCATCTGAGTTACTCTGTCCCCATAACCTCATTAATGGATTTCTATGCATTCATATAAGCAGAAGTGAACAAAAATTTTTGGCCTTATCTCTAGAACAGTCAAAATGTGAACAATGAGGCTGTAAGTAAAGTAGATTGGTTGGGGAATTGGGAGAAAAGATCTTTCTTCAGGTCCCACCCTCAGGAGCACATTTTCCAAGTGATACTGAGCGGAAGCCTGAGGGGAGCAGAAGAGGCTATATCAAGTTGAGCAAGGCTGTAGGCTGATGTCATGAATTGAGCTCACAACTTGCTGTAGCTAAGAGATAATCCATACATTCTTCACCCCGTTCACAGCTCCCTGCCACTTCCATCTTGCTGGTCCTGGCATCCTCTCTCCCCACAGTGAACTGGAGCAACGCTACTTCTGCTTCAGTGAAAAACTAGTCCCACTCACAGGCAGGTAAATATTACCCATACTGCTAGTATAGGAAGGCTGCTTGCAGGGCCAGACAAGTGTCGTTGCCTGCAAAGGGGTGCAGGAGTAGGATTCTAGGGTGATGGGACTTGCCCTGCTCATGAGAAAGCAGGTGAGTGACGTAGCTGTGTCTTCTAATACCACCCCAAGACATGGAGGAAGAGCAGCAGATTTAAGACTAGGCACTCATTTTTCTATGGCTGACATGGAATAAATCCAGATCTTATCCCTTGTAAAGCCTATGACTCTCATCATAAAATCCTTATAAGAGCACAACTTGTTCCTTTGGAAAAGATGTAAGTGAAGCACTGGAGCATGTAAGAAACTTCTGTATTGAGGGAAGATAGATCAGAGTACTTATTGGCTTCTATAGCTGCCCCAATCTCAGGAGGTAGTCTTTCATTTCAGGCATGCGTGAACATTTAAAATAAACACATTGAACAGCAAATTACTGCAAACTTAGAGAGTCCTAAAGGCTGAGTTAAGGCAGTTCCCAAGATTTCTAAATTATGACTGAGCTAGTGTTTAATAAAAGATGTACAAACATTTCCAAAGTCAGTTCAAACAGACTTTACAAATATTTTTTAATCAGAAAAAAATATGAATGATTTGCAGGTAATGGAATTAAAACTAGATGGGGATACAAAATCATATTAACTCTTAGTGAAACCTTGATGTAAAAGGAACTTGCAGGATCAGCAGGATCCTGAACAACATAAAAATAATACATGTAATTTTTGTTGACAAATGGAAATCAATTTGCAGCCAAAATAGACTACATATGAATGAAAACAATACTTTATAACTGATGCTGGCATTCAGAATTTCCTAGCGAACAAAAGCTTTGTATCTTCAGACATTCTATAGGAGCTCAAATCCTTCGCAGAAAAACAACTTTAATGAATAAAGATACAGGCTGAGCACTAACTCAAAGTGGTATAGAAAAATTTTCTGGATGGGGAGTTTTCTTTAGAAAACATTTATGGAGATTGAACCTCAGAGTAGTTGAAGATGAATCAAGGAAAAGTTTCGAGGCAGGAAGGGTATTGTGAAATCTATACTGACATCACTACCTGAAGCAATTTAAATGTTATTGTAATATTTATTTCTCACTCATCTGTGTGTTCATTCTTCTTCATGGGAATGAAGCTGAATTTATAGCCAAACCTGATTTTAACTTGTGAAATATCACATTAGAATTTGTAGCATCACAATGAGGATCTATGATAGGTTTTATGCTGTAGAACAAACAGGTGTCTGTGGGAAACATTTTCACATTTTCTAAGACATTTTCCAAAGGAAAGTCAGCTGTAAGGTCAGAATTTTGATATTGCTACCAAAAGCTGGATACAGAGAGCTTCAGAGCTCAAAGAGCTGGCTATTGCCTATATCACTCAGGACCTGTGCTGTTCTCAGGAAGTGCTGAGAGGCCGTCATACCATCCACAAATTTTTTGCCCTTGATGAATGGACAGAGGAAACGTTGATTATTAGAGTGTCCTGGTCTCTCCCCTATTTCACCTCGCCTTGAGCAAAAAGCCCCAGGAAATACTTTGCATCTGAGTCATTTTTTACATAATTGTACAGAAAAGGAAAACACCAAGAAGCTGTTTCAAACATCCCCACCCAACCTTAATATTTTCTTAACTTTTATATACTTGACAAGTTGACTCCATTCTGATATTCTGCCTTATGTTCTGTAAGAAAGGATCTCAGCTCAGTCTTCAGTCTTAGTAAAACAATTCACTTTTTGCTTCACATTGATCTTCCAAGATGCATGCGCAGCAAATGATAAGAAATTATACGATTCCCTTCTCTAAACAGTGAGGAATATAAATAATCAAAAATATTTACTTACAGAAAACAGCAAACTGTGGGAAACTGGTTTGTTCATGGCAACCTGTTACAGCTTCATTACTTAATTTCACCTTTGCAGTTATTTTGGCAAATACATTAGAAAGATGTGAATAAGGAACAGCTTAGACCCACAGTTGACAAAAAAATTAAGTGACATAAGAATTATGCTTCCCTTAAGACTGTTAAAATGCAAATATACTACATTTTGGACCATGGCACTTAAATTCTGTTATTGATAGAGTATGTTATTCCTAGAGACATTTGATCAAGAGTGCCTTGTATAATGGACATCTAATAGTGATATTTAGTGCCTAAGTTTTATGCATTTTTTTTCTATGCAGAACTTACCTTTGATATTTCATAAAGCACGCAATACATTTCTTCCTTTACAGAGCATATCTTTTATTTACTAAAGATCTTTCAAATGATAGTCCAAGAGTAGTTACTTTTTTATTTTTATTTTTTTGCAATACCATTAGAAAGGCAACTAATCCTCACACTTCAGGAGACAACCTAAATTCAGTGAAGTCAGGAAAACTTTTTCCTCAGTGCACTAGATAACACTTTCAGCCAATGATAGAAAATGTTTTTCCGCCACATCCAGCAAATTTTCCTAAACAGGAGACTGAATAGCAAGAAGGAAATTCTGGAAGTAATTGTTCAAAAACATGCAGATTTTATCTCCTCTGAGAACCAACTTCTGTAAGGAGTTACTTCAACAATTTAATGGGGCAATGGACCTAACAACTGCAACGTGTGTGTTATTTCTTCAAGACTTAGGTATGAACAAACCACACTATTATGAAATATAGTTTAGCAGGAAAGGAAACATCACACCTCTTATCTCTGGTGCCATTTGCACAGATTTTTCAATTTCAATTAATAATCATCCAGCTATGACTTGAAACCAGTTCCCCTTGTACTGAATAAGTTAATGGAAGGGAAAAAAGATGAAGTACCAGTAGTCTAGTCAAAGCTAAAGTACAAACCAGTATTTTACTATTTATCATCTAGGTTGTACCAAATTTACGCACCTCTGGAATACCACTTCAGATAGCATACCAACTTTATTTTCTGCTATGCCACTCAACTACAGCAGCTCTATCCTAATCTCACCCCATTTCTTTCTCCCAAAGTAAAACTGGCTCTGAAAACAGCAGCATTTTTTTTCCAGTTGTTGCAATTCATGGAATTCCACCACAGATAAAGGGTTGCTTTGCTCTGCATTTGAGATCAACATTCAGTAGTAGAGATATCACATAGTAGTCAAAATCAGCTCAGCAGCTGATATGAGAATGCTATTCTCTCTCTCAAGTTAGTGATTGCAGGCAGACTTCCTTTGAATGTCTGGAAGAATTTAAGGTCTGGGCCCATTCTAACAGTTTCTTTTAGGAGTCATTGGAATTGTTAGAAGATCTTGAGTCCTGTTCTATCCTTTTGAGGATGTTTCTCCTTTTTCACTGAGCTTGTGCACCCCAACAGTTGAGTTACTGAGATACACTCTGAGAAGACGTGTTGATTTTCCCTCATGTATTTTTCTCAGCATTTATTAATTTATTAAAAGCCAGACCAGTTGTCCTCAAAGCACTCTGCTCTCTGACCTGGAAGTCTTGGATGGAGAGTGAAACAAACCCCCCATGATCCAGGAGGAAACGGTCAGAGACCTACTACTCCACCTGGACTGCCACAAGTCCATGGGGCCAGATGAGATCCACTTGAGAGTACTGAGGGAGCTGGTGGAAGAGATAGCCAAGCTGCTTTCCATCATCTATCGGCATTCCTGGTCAACTGGAGAGGTCCCAGAAGACTGGAGACTTACCAGTGTGACTCCCATCTACAAGAAGGGTCGTAAGGAGGATCCTGTCAGCCTGACCTCGGTGCCAGGGAAAGTTATGGAGCAGATTGTCCTGAGGGAGATCACGTGGCATTTGCAGGACAACCGGGGGATCAGGCCCAGCCAGCATGGGTTTGTGAAGGGCAGGTCCTGCTTGACCAACCTGATCTCCTTCTATGATCGAGTGACCCGTCTGGTGGATGAGGGAAAGACTGTTGATGTGGTCTACCTAGACTTCAGCAAAGCCTTTGACACTGTCTCCCACAGTATTCTCCTGGAGAAACTGGCAGCCCGTGGCTTGGACAGGTACACCTTTTGCTGGGTAAGGAGCTAGCTGGAGAGCCAGGCCCAGTGAGTGGTGGTGAATGGAGTTAAATCCAGCTGGCAACCGGTCACAAGTGGTGTTCCCCAGGGGTCGGTGCTGGGGCCTGTCCTCTTCAATATCTTTATTGATGACCCGGATGAGGGCATCGAGAGCACCCTCAGTAAGTTTGCAGACGACACCAAGCTGGCAGGAAGTGTCGATTTGCCTGTGGGTAGAGAGGCCCTCCAGACGGATCTGGACAGGCTGGATCTCTGGGCTGAAGCCAATGGGATGAGGTTCAACAAGGCCAAGTGCTGGGTCCTGCACTTTGGCCACAACAACCCCAGGCAACGCTACAGGCTTGGGGCAGAGTGGCTGGAAGGTTGTGTGGAGGAAACGGACCTGGGGGTATTAGTTGATGCTCGGCTGAGCATGAGCCAGCAGTGTGCCCAGGTGGCCAAGAAGGCCAGTGGCATCCTGGCTTGTATCAGAAATAGTGTTGCCAGTAGGAGTAGGGAAGTCATTCTCCCTCTGTACTCAGCCCTGGTGAGGCCCCACCTCGAGTACTGTGTCCAGTTTTGGGCCCCTCACTGTAAAAAAGACATCGAGGCCCTGGAGTGTGTTCAGAGGAGGGCGACGAAGCTGGTGAGGAGTCTGGAGCACAGGCCTTATGAGGAGCGGCTGAGGGAGCTGGGATTGTTCAGTCTGGAGAAGAGGAGGCTCAGGGGAGACCTCATCGCTCTCTATAACTACCTGAAGTGAGGTTGTAGTGAGCTGGGGGTCAGCCTCTTCTCTTGTAACTAGTGACAGGACGAGGGGGAATGGCCTCAAGTTGCGCCAGGGGAGATTTAGGCTGGACATTAGGAAACACTACTTCTCTGAAAGAGTGGTCAGGTGCTGGAATGGGCTGCCCAGGGAGGTGGTTGAGTCACTGTCCCTGGAGGTGTTCAAGAAACGTTTAGATATAGTGTTGAGAGACATGGTTTAGTGGGGTTATTGGTGGTAGGTGGATGGTTGGACTAGGTGATCTTGTAGGTCTTTTCCAATCTAGCTGATTCTATGATTCTATGATTAGATAGTAGAAATTCCCTTACAAGAGTTCTTCCCATTATTTGACTTTTTTTTAAATGGATGAGACATTATTCTCAGACTTTATCAGAAATAATTAAAATTTGTCAGACAGCAAGCACCATATGTTTGCACTTCAAACTGCCAGTCATTTTCCCTTGCGAAGAAACAACAATTCTATTGTCAGAAGGTTTGCTGTCCAGCAAAGTAGCAGCAGATAAGCATTCCTACATTGTGTTTTCCATCAGGATACCCAATAGAAATCTTTCATGGAGGTAAAAGTAGCCTCACCCTTAATTTTTCTTGCACGCCTCCTTTACAGGAGGCATCATAAAATAGGCTCACAGATATCACTCAGCTGAGGATGACCACAACATTTTACTTTCTATTTCACATAGTAAAGTAGCTATTCACATTCAGCAACATTATGAACACCTCTTCACAAACAGCTTCTGCAACATTCTCCTCAAAGCAGCAAGTCCAAGTAAGGAATTTAACAGCCAGTGAATACAGCCTATAAGACTAAAAGCACTATCTAAACAGCCACTTCAATTCCACAGCTGAGCATCTGTCTTCTTTTTCTCCTCCCCCTCCCCACTTTATTTATGACTGCAGTTATCTAGTTCACATTAACAGTACACTCTATTTACTGGTTCCTGCTCTCCATACTGATAATTACCTCAGTTGAGCTTATGCAGCAGCTGGTGAACTAAATGTAGATCAGCTGAGCTAATCAGATGCCTTCATACAGTAAAGTGTAAAGCAAAATGAAAGTAATGTCTATTTAAATTCTCTAAACTGATGAATTTCAAGGGGTGATGTTTTAAATAAGATTCATTAGAGCTGAGTTCAGTTCCTCGCTAAGACTTGCATTTGTTTCCTTTTCCATCATTTTTTACATATTTTTTTTTCTTACAGAACAGTCATGTTGTAATTAGTGAGTTCTTAAGCATCCTGCTGGGGTCCCTTCAGGACTCTCTTCCAGGACTGAATCTACTTTATTTCCTTTCTATCCCAGATTTCACTGATAAGCTGTTAATTTCATTTAGGTGACAATGGTGGAGGAGCACTTTCCAACAAGAAAAGTAGCTTAATTTCTTCTATGTAAAACTGATTTTTTTCTCATCACTTTACATGACCTGTATCTAGAAATGACATACCCCTGTGCAGCAAGTAGGGCTGCACATAAATGCATCACAAGACATGATACCTCATTTTTCAAAAAAATAGCCTTTTGGACAAAAGTTTGATATCTGACATGGGGCGGTGGGAGGAGAAGATGACAACATGTTCTAGAAATTTCTTATTGGGGAGGGAATATCTCTCTTTTTTCTTATTCAAGTGAGTTTTCTCCTAGTCTTTAAAATGTTTTTATAATTTTATCTTTTATAATTTTTTAACAGTTAAAATGCTTAGAGATACTATCACTTGAAAGATAAGTAGAAAGGGAAAAATAATGTCTTTCTACAGGATATTTTTTCTCCTGTTTTCTAAGGACAGCAGAGCTGCATCTAGTCATTTCACAGAGTTAGTGGTAATGCTATGTTATTCTGAAATCCAAAGAGGTATCATAAAGGGCTGATCTCATGATGGTAACTGGCCTTTATCTTCTCTCAAACTCTACATGTCTAATTTCTTTTCCAGTCAATGCCAACACTGATGATCCTTAAGATGATGTCACGATCCTTTGTGTCTGTTACTGCATGCTTCATTTCCCATGGGCTGTTGAATGAATTCTCGGTATTTATGAATAATATTTGACATAAGACTGTTTTTAGTATAGTGCATGGAGATACAGATATTCACCAACCAAAAGTAGTGTATCAAGGGAGGATAATTTTTCCTTCTTTGAGAAACCTCTTCTATTTTTTTTCCAATTTAGATTTTAAAGAGGCAGCCAAAAGTGGAAAAATCCAAGCCAAACCACAGTCATTCATCAGTCTATTATCCTGTGTTACTTTTCTTTTCTTTTTTTTAACATCTCTGTTATAGTGATGAGTTTGCAGATTATTCATATTTTATGGTGATTTGGCCAATTATTTCATAAACCATGTGGAAAAGCAATCATTTTCTTACTCTTTTTTTTTTTTTTTTTTTTAATATGAGCTCATTCACATTCTGTTATTTCTAATACTTGTAAATTACAAGAGCTACTCGGAAAGTAATGCCTCTTATTTTATTATGTCAGCCCGTGACACTAGAGGTGGATGATGGTGGTATGGCAGTAGAAGTTGAATGTTCCTACCAATATCCCATTACATTTTGTTACTATGTGACAGATGGCAGCAGAGGGGCAGTCTGACAAAATGGTGTCGGACATGGAAGTGCTTATGAGGCAAAGGTGTGGCACTGAATTCCTCCATGTGGAAATGATGGCACCCACTGACATTCATCAATGCTTACTGAACGATTACGGAGACCAAACAGTGGATGTGAGCATAATGAGGCAGAAGGTGGTGTGTTTCAGCAGTGGCAGCAGCGATGGGAGACAAACCATGTTCTGGATGGCCATGAAGATTTTAATAAGTGCAGCATGTAGGCTCTTGTTCATCACTGGAGAAAATGCACAGCTAAAGGTGGTGATTATGTTGAAAAAGAGTGTTTTGTAGCTGAAAATTTGCTCTATCAAATACCACTATTGTGAAGCTCTGAAGAGAACCCAGAATTCCAGTTACAGTTGTAATGTGAAGTTCCAGCCTTTGCATTTAAGTCTGACCATTGCATTCAAGTCTTTTAGATGGAGAAGACGATACCAAGGTTTCTGATAAGGAACATTAGGTTATTAACCTTGGTTGGTTACAGTGATTACAATATATCTAAACTTGCCCAGAAATAATGTGTATACACAATATAAAATTATTTATTTGTAAATGATAGACAAAGACTTAGACAACAAATTGTCATTTTTACAAGCAAAAGTGGCCAGGACTTTGAGTTCTACTTCAAAGTAATTAGTTTTCAGAGGAAGACAAATTTAAACTTCAAGACGCCTCAGAAGCTTAACATATGTACATGGCTGGTCAAGCAGGATCTGTATGTCCAGGTCTTCATGCTAATAAACCTACCCAGTGAGTAATGAATTGAGCAATGAACAGTGATCAATCATAGGTTAATTTTCACGTGGAGAAATCTAGCATTCATTCTGAAGTGCTTTCAATTTTGAAAATGAGGTGCTTGAATATTCATCAGGAAATAGTTCAGTTTGGCTTTTTCCTCATCTTTCCTTGGTTGTATAGATGATTCAGCAGTATAAACTACCATAATATTCTCTCCCAACTTCAGTTAAAACTGACCAGGAAATTTTTACTGATACTTGAAAATGGTGAGGTCTGATTTCAAAACACGTACTTCCTTTAATCTCAACAAATATACACTTAATTACCCAAGACTGAATTCCTTACTGCAAGTTAATGTGTAACTAATTAAAAAATTAAGATTTTTACTATGCACGTGTACTCTTAGGACAACTTTATCCTGTATATATTTTTAACTCCACAGCTTTAAGATAGACTGACCTGAGAAATGATATCTTCTATCAGTATTTATCACTTAATCAGTACTCCATCTTTGATAAATGTTCAAAAATAATAAAAATAAAATCTTTTAAATGTTTTCTTCTCTGGCACATTTGTGCAACATGCTCTAGACCTGAGGCTGGATCCAAAGTTCTCTGAAATAGCTTGAATTATTTTCATTGGTATCCTTGGGATTTGGACTGAGCAGTGTGTGGAAGGCTGGACTGGAACAGCTGAAGACTAAAGTAAAAACGAAATAAAACTTTGGTCTAGCCTTTGTGAAAAAATCACAATCAGCTTGATAAATGCTGATCTTTTTTGGCTTAGAATCCACTTCTTGAGCATCTAGGCAGTGCGGGTTCATTGCTTTTGACAGTACAGAGAGGCAATATACTGGACAACACTGAATAATTGAACTCATTTCAGTTGAGACTCATTTCAAAGCTAAGTAGCCAGTAGAGGTTGCTCCAAGCATGACAAAACACAAGGAAAGATCAGGTTCACTAAGTATTTAAAAAACAGATACAAGCTTTTAACCAAATATATTAAGGTAAATGTGATTCAGTTTGTTCAAAGAGCAATTAAATATAAAAAAAAAACTCTGAACTATTCAGCACAAAGACATTTATATATATATAAAACACAGAAGCTAGATCTCCTCACTACTATGTTAAAGTTCCCTTTTGCTGCTGCTGCAGCTTTGCAGTTTCTCAAGCAGTTCTTATTTTCCCGTTGTGAGTAAAGGATCATCCAAATCACATTTCATAAACAAAGTCATGAAAGAGAGACATCAGCATGTTTAAAAATGAGTTTTTCTGGAAGAAACTGATATGTTTTTTGGCTTGTCAATTAGTAATGATTTTCCATGACAAGCAGTAAACACGAGCCACCTCTCACCGTCTCAGAAAGTGAGGACTGGAATTGCCTTTTCCATGTAGGTTTTTTGTTTTATATTCTACAGATGTGTCATTAAATAAGTCTTAACAGTAGCTTTAGACTTTGGCATACATTCCTGCCTCCACATGATCTATCACTTATTACGTATTACTTTTTCCACACATTTCTTGTCTGAATTCTTAAGTCTTTTTCAATGACAGAGTACACAAATGGTAGTTTATCATATAATTATGTAGAGTAAAAGAGCTAATTTCTGTGAACAAGTGTACATTTTCTTCATTTAAGATTGCAGAAGGATCTAGTGAGTGAATGGAGTGATTCCTGCTGCCCAGATTAGGTACTGTGTGCCAGATGTGAGAACCAGGAAGTTATCAGTAATACCCAGATACAAATTCCATGATCAAATCACAGGAGATGCCAACAACATATCTACTGGTCAATACTTGCATTACTAACCAGATATTGACAGATCCTCTAACAGGATGTTTTTATAAAGAGCTTCTCTGTAGCAGCAATCATAACATGAATATTAAAAGTCCTTAGGGAAATGAATTATCTTCCACACAGAAAAAAAAATCAATGCAATAACATCAACTTCTAAAAGGACATAAAAATAAATATGTGAAGGACTGTTAAAAGAAAATTCAAAGGAACAATAGAAAAAATGAAATATTTGCAAATGGTATGAGGTTTGATAGTCTCAGTGTAAGCAGCAATTCTTTATGAAAGAATATACTGTACTTCAACCAAGAAGTTCTGTCAAAGTTATACTGCAGAGTAAAGGAAGCTGTGAGATGTTACAAAGAAATCCTTCAAAATTTTGAATTCATGTCTAAATGGAGAAAATAGAAAAAAAACAAAACCAAAATACTTTGTTAAGTTAAATACAAAACTGTGCTAAGGCTGGTCAAAACCAGAGTTTTGAGGAACAATTTGCTAAAGGCAAACAAAAAGGATTAATACTGCTTCATCACAGAAGAAAGAGATCTTGCCAGAGAATATTAGGACTGATAAATGACTGACACATAACAAGAAGATTCACAAAAGATAAGTCCATGAAAAAATAACTAGGTGATTGTTATTACTCAGAGTGAAGGAATTCAGAGAGGTTCCCACGCTGAAGTCTTCCTTTACGAGAAGTGGCTGTGAGGAACTACCTGGAATTACATCATCAGTGGAAGAACCTTTGGAAATATTAAAATAGATAAATGATAATAACTCATGAAGACTGGAATTTGAAAAAGAAAGTAAATAAGAATGGATACACTCCACTTTAGCAGATTTTTGCACTGGAGGAATGGAAAGTGATATCTTTTTAGAGAGTAATATAACTTTTAAGAAAACTTTCAGAGAATAACAGAGCACTAAGACTGACTTCCATATCAATGCAACAAATGCAAAGTAAAATAAGGATGAAGACTGCAGACAAACACATAAATATAATCTTGGAGAGAAAAGTCAAAACACCATGTGGAAGGAAGTGATACTTCCTTATCTAGTAGAGAGCTCTAACTAATAATCTAACATGGAACTAAGGGTGACAAGTTTGATTCTCTTAGGATGCTATAACCGCTTTTAACATGATTATTCACAAGTAAGTCCTAAAATTTAAGTCAAACTATGTGACAACGAAGCCAATGAAAAAGACCTGAGTTACTATGGGCTTATTTCATATGTGTTCCCTAGTTCATGACTGGAGGAGAAAAGGTCTTGTCCTAGCCTGGAAAACAAATTTTGCTCTAGCAATTAACACTGTCAAATAAAAAAAAGTTATCGTGTAAGAGAAGATCTGATTTGGGATTTATAATTAATCGAAAGAAAGAGTAAAAGATACAGGGAAAATGCTAGGTTTCCTGGTGGAAGCATTCTATAGGTAGGATCAGTAAGAGCAACAGGTATGTTGCAGGCACAAACTGCAGTTCAAGAAGTCCCTAAAAAATTGCTAGAGTGACACTGTTTTAAGGCTCTTGCTTAATTTGTACTTGGCTTTAGAAACACTTATTAACCCCTATCATTTTACTCAGGATATTAACACAATCTGGGCTGGTGGTCCATTGTAGGACCTCTGTTATTTCTATGTTCTACAGAAGCAAACAGATTGGAAAAACAGAAGGACACTTTTCCGCTATCTGCTCGCAAAATAAAATCCACCTGTATGATCACTAGAGTCAGATTACGATACCTGAAGTTCACTTTATTGTTGAGAAAATAATTCTGCAGTCTTCCTGTAATTGCTTGCTCTTTAGGGATTGTGAATTTAAATTCAACACTGTAGAACTTCTTAGGATAAAATATATCTTCCAAATGTTGTTTTGTCTTTACTGCTAAAATGAAGGATCACTGTTAATTACATTCATGGGTTTGAGACTCTCTCCTTCCCTGTTTTGTGTGGGCAATGGTTAGTTGACTGCACATCAGTTTTACCAGTGTCCATCATCAATGAAGGTAACAGTGTCCGAGAATTCTGTGCAGACTGAAAATGTGAAGACATTTGTGAAGTCCTGTTTGTCCCGAGGTAGCTTCTACTGCTGGCAAACCAAGAAAACACTATGTGAACACTTTCAAAATTTGTGAAAAGTAAGTACCTGATTTCTCTTTATTTACCGGTATATCCCAACTCTTTACTAGCTTCACATGTTCTTATACTTCATTACTTTTTATTTTTGGAAAAAAACTGAGATATTAGAGACTGAAGTAGCAGCTTCAGTCCTTTGGTGTATTGTTGTAAGAACTGTTTATTTTAAAATAATATAATTCAGAAGATCTATTAAATGGTCATTGTGTTAACAAATTCTATTTTAGACAAAATTATCCAAATATAATTGAGCTACACAGTTTTAAGCTGAAGAATTCAGACCAATTGAATCATCTGTAATTCTGATACCACAAATGTATCCTGCCAACCTTCAGACATAGATTTAGTGGAGCTTGGAGGCAGATGGCTATGAATAATCCTCTCCCTCACTCTCACTTTCTGTCAGTAGCCAGTCCCTTTTCAGTCAATTTGATTATATTGGGAGCCTGCTCTCTCTCTGTGTGAAGGTGCAATGAAAGGTGATACTGGATGTGCAAGGAGTGCTTTGTTTCTCCACCACCCAGTGCAATGGGAGACCTCCTCCCAGCACCTTGTTGCCTCATGCTCTCACTGGTCTCATGGAGGGAGAAGCTCTGTTCCATCAGGGAAGTGGGCTCCCAGATGTGAATAGGAAGGTGTTGGGCAGCAGTGTCCCTCATCCTTCCTGAGTCAAAGTGCACAAGCTGTCATGGTGTGCTCTGGAGAGGCAGACCTGGAAAAGGGGAGATGAGAAAGAGGAAAATGTGTGATCCAGAAAGTCCAATGCAAGTCAGGGCACAAGGTGAGAAACAGTCACCCCACAATTTTGCTATTGTAAATTATCTTGTTGGTTATGTAGTTGCAGAACTGCCATTACACTGATATAACACATATCTTTAATCCTTAGAACAAGAATTAACCTTCATTTTCAAGAGGAAATATATTTGTTAATGAACAAAGCCCCACAGTCTTCAAAAAGCCCATAAAAGCCCATGTAAATTTGTGATATTCTGAAAATACATATTTTGGCGGTTTGGTTTTACCATCTCTCTCCTTTACCACACTCAAGCTCTAGTTCTCATATGAACCAGAGCATGCCTAAAATGAGAGAAGTGTTAAAAAACTGAGCATGCTGATACAGTGAAATATTTGCAGCATACAAAACAATTCTCTTGATAAGTCTGTAAGTTGGATTTATAATATTAAGACCATGTATTCTATAGTCTCAATATCTGTTGAGGTACACCAAAATTGTTGCTTGACATTAAAATTCTAATAAATTTGTTGCAAAATATCTACCCAACCTGTGCAGCAGCTTGTCTGAAGAATGGACAGTTAGAATAAATATATAATCTATAATAGTTCAGAATAAAGCTAAGCTTTTGTTTTGCTCTTTTAGCAGCCAAAATAGGAAAAGACTTTTCCTTTCTGCATTTTGCCCACAGAAGTCTTCTCTGAATCTTGACAAAGAAAGAAGGTGTTTCAAAACTTTACATAACATGATCTTGAAGCTCACTTTTGATAAAAGTCCAAATTTTACTGGTCAGACATTCAGATCAAGTACACTGCATTAACATTCCTTTGATTTTAAGAGAAACATGTTTTTCTGAGCGTCCACTTGAGTTTCATGTTTAATGCATATTTTCTGGATTAGGATATATAAGCGTAACTGACATTTGCTTTCTCCTGAATTAGTGGGAGCCAACAGTGCTGCCCTGACAACACCTAAGTGGAATCAGTCAGATATTCCACAGAACAACATCCATGTGGATCATGCAATATTCTCTAATTCCAGAAGAGGTAACCTTAGATGCTCCTTTTAAACACACTTGACCCCCTCCTTAAATAAAACATATTTTTCCTTGCCCAAAGCATGCATATTCATCACCCTTGCTTATTCGTTTTTTCCAGATGCTATATTTCATTTGAGGCAAATAAGCCTATCCAGGACATTGGTGTTTTTTAACCATAATCGTTTTAATTATTTTATCTTAGATAGTAAGACAATGCACCTGGTATATATTATTGCTTTGCTGATTCTAACTTGGGACAGAAACATTGCAGGAATGTAGTATTTTCAGTCAAGACAGTTTTTCAGACATCATTAAAGAATCTGGACTGATGAGAAGATAATTGTGGGGTGGTCAGGGGAAGAAATGCTAGTCCAGACTGTTTCATTATTAGTATAAAGAGAGATCTAAGTCTGTTAAGTGCAGTTACAGCTTAAACTCAGAATATCTACGTCCTGCCAGTGCCTTATGCCTTAAGCCTCTTGTAGCAGCTGGTAGCAGCAATCATAAAATCATAGAATCACCAAGGTTGGAAAAGACCTACAAGATCATCCAGTCCAACTGTCCACCTATCACCAGTAGTTCTTACTAAACTGTGTTCCTCAACATGTCTAAACGTTCCTTGAACACCTCCAGGGATGGTGACTCAACCACCTCCCTGGGCAGCCCATTCCAGCACCTGACCACTCTTTCAGAAAAGTAGAATTTCCTAACATCCAGCCTGAATCTCCCCTAGCACAACTTGAGGCCATTCCCCCTCGTCCTGTCACTAGTTACAAGAGAGAAGAGGCCAACCCCCAGCTCACTACAACCTCCCTTCAGGTAGTTATAGGGAGTGATAAGGTCTCCCCTGAGCCTCCTCTTCTCCAGACTGAACAATCTCAGTTCCCTCAGCCACTCCTCATAAGGCCTGTGCTCCAGATCCCTCACCAGCTTCGCTGCCCTCCTCTGAACATGCCCCAGGACCTCGATGTGTTTCATGTAGTGAGGGGCCCAAAACTGAACACAGTACTCAAGGTGCAGCCTCACCAGTGCTGAGTATAGAATCACCCAGGTCTTCAGAACCAAACACTGTCCCTAAGGATACATACACAAATCTCTCTTTCTTTTCTTTCTTGATCTACTAAGAAATCAGAGTTCCCCTAAAACCTATCTCAAATATTTCATCATCTGATTTATTTGTAATTTTTGAGACTCTTGAAAGATCAGGGCTGAGGCACTAAAGGAGATATTTAACAATCTGTTTTTAGGATTTCCATTGCAAAGGAACAGATTCAGGTATTTACATTTTCAATGGCAGGTGAAATTCAGCTGGATAAAGAAAAACATATGAAACGAGCAGAGTCTAATGTGGAAATACAAGCGAGCAGGAGTGAGAGGACCCATGGTAAACCATCTGGTTATGCCGAAGGGAATTCTCCAAGAGTTCGGAGCAAAACAGACCTGTACCTCTAAGTCAGAACTTAGGAAGAACCCGGTACTACTGTAGTTCTCTGACTGTGAACTACAAAGTAACCTGTTTTGGCAAGCCATGTGTTTGGACGACATTCTGCAGGAGACACAACATATCCACAGCAGAGGTCTTGGTGTCCCGTGGAAATGCCCACGCCTGCGCAGCCACAAGCTGTGCTGCGGGACGTCCGCTGCCCTTGCAGACCAGCGCACGGTGTAACTGGTATGGAGAAGAGATGGTCTACAGCAGCTATTAAAATGAAGACTTGGTAAAAAAAAAACTCTTTTCACTCCTTAGCCAGGATTCTGGCATTCAAAATTTTTAATAAATAGTACAAATTTTTTAGCTCAGCTGTCCTTTTCTTTTCATTCTTCTACCGGCTCCCGTCTCGTCCCTTCTTCTTCTCCTCCACGCGCCACTAGAAAAAGGAGAGGCTCAAGTTGTGACTGAGCAATTCCTGCCTCAGACAGACTTTGAGAGGGCCAGAACCACGCTGAGGGGCACTGGGGATACAGGGATGCCCAAGCAGTGCTCCTTCAGCAAGTCCTTCAAGTCCCAGAGAGGCACTGTCCAAGTGGGCAAGGGAGAAAAAAAAAAAAAGCGAGAGCTCTTCCGCCCAGCCCCGAGGCAGACACAGCTGCCAGACACTGGCCCCATCACGCCCACCTTTCCCACAGAGGCACCGCAGGATGCAGCAGCTCCACAGCAGGTGGACCTAGCCTGCTGCCTAGCCGCTGCCTGCCAGCACCCAAGATCCCC